>NC_056736.1:720855236-721080236 GCF_019279795.1 Protopterus annectens | reverse complement strand
TTTGGATAATATGCATGAGATAATAATAAAGGCTGCTACTAAGCAACTATTCTGATAAGTACTCCAGAGCACAAAAACTTTTATTGCAATGTCTTAGGTAACAGAAAGTAGAAAGGGTTATATCCAAACTTAGGGAGCCTATAACAAGAAAAATAACCAGAGATTCTATAGAAGTATTGGAGATATTTTGTAAACTTTACAAATCTTTATATAAAGCAGAGAAATATGGAAAACAAAAAAGTGACAAATGGAAATATTTATGGAAGAATTAATTATGCCACTGTTAGAGGAAGATGAGGCTCAAGAATTAATAACTAAGATAGGAAAAGATGACATAAACATTGCAATGTGTAATCAATCAACAGGGAACTTTCAATGACAAGGAAATAAGATAAAAATATGTGCTGTATAATCAATTTGCAGGGAAGTCTCCAGGACCAGATGGTATTCCTATTCAAGTTAGGAAGGTAGGAGGCAGGACATGATTAAGATCTGGAAAGTGTTTTTAACGATATTTTAGAAAAAGGGGGCACCAGCATCTTGGAAAATGCTGTGCTGGCTGGCTGTACTGCACAAAGATGCTAAAGACCCTTCAAACTCAGCTATCTAGAACCATTTCAATTTCAGACCATAAATAGAAAGTGCTCATGTCTATACCAGCTAAGAGACTGTCTAAAGAGTTGATAAAATTGATAGATATGGAACAATGTTTTTTATGTGGAGGGAAAGCAAACATTTGAAAACATCAACAGAAAAAAAAACGATGATCCAGAGAGAAGCAAAATGTAAGAAATTACTGCTATTGCGTGTGGGTCTTGATGTAGAGAAAGCATTCAATAGACCTAGCTGAGATTTTATGACTACGTTAATGGAAGCATTTGCATTCTCTGATTGAATAAGATGTTTAACTAAGATGATATATGAAGGTTCACAGGCAACGACTGAGGTGAGAGGATTCCGTTTTGATCAGATGTGTTTGAACAGATGAACCATGTATGGGTGTCCTCTTTTCCCTTTGTTATTTGCTATATATTTAGAGCCATTAACAAAGAGAATAAGGGACTCACAAAATCAAAAATATAACTGGTATGGTAATCAATTATAAGTTGTACTTGATAAATCCAAAAAATGAACATTTTGGTGGTGTGGAATATTCTGAGGCAGTTTCAAGTCTTTTCAGGATCTAAAATTAATGAAGATAAAGCAAAGGCTATTGAGGTAAAGTATGTATCCACACATGAATTGGTTCAGCAATATCCACATTTATGGGGACATGATAAAATGATGTTTTAGGTGTATGGATTAAAAATGATTCTGTCATGGTAGCTAGGGATTTGTGGGAAGAGGATAAACAAAAGATAATACAAAAACTGAGAAACTGAAAGCTCTTGATTATGGATATGGATAATAAGCTACTGGCAGTGAAAATATTTTTGCCCCTTTAGGTTAGGCATATATTTATTAATCAGAAGAGAAATTGTGAACAATAATTAATAAAGAGTCAAAAGAAATTATCTGTGAAGGGAAATGTTAAAGAATTAAGTGGGATAAGATGATCCTTCCAATAAGACAAGGTAGTTTAGAATTACTTGATTTGAATGGATGCTTTAGAGCTATGCAGTTAAGGTTCGTATACATAAGATCTGTTGAAGGTTATAAATAAAAGTGGAAAGAGATGATGATGATGAAAGGGGAGAAATTTTAAAAATAAGGTGGGAGTGGGATTTTGGATGCAGATCCTAAAGGAGGTTAATAAGAACCATACAAAATATAACATTTCATAAAGTTGCAGAACGCATTCTAAGAACTAAGCCAATGTGGGAATGGAGAAAGGGATGACTGCAAGTAGGGTTATAGAAAACAAGCAAGAAGGGGATGGAATTTCCTGAAGAGAACTGGCAAAGGCACCAATGTATTTAGAGTAAATAACCAGAGACAAAAAGGTAATACAGGAAGATGAGTCCAAGCAGAAGTTTGGACTTAAGGTTAGAGACTGCCTTCCCTACCTGGGACTAATAACAGAGTACAGGCAAAATAAAAGGGATATGGAAGGGGGAAGTAAACGACCAGCTCTGGTCCTTGAACAGAAGCTGCTGTTGCAAAAGGGATAATTAGTAGGGCATAAAAAAATGCATGGTAACTACAAGAATCAATCAGAAGGTGTTAGAAAAGATTGGACTGAGAGCCTGGAGGAGCAATTTACAAACGAACAGTTGGAACTAATTTGTATGACTCTCAAATGTGTGACAAAGTCCAGAATAGGATTCTTGTTTGGAAATGTTTGCATAGGTACTTTTATACCCTAAGCAGACCTCAGAGAATTTTTTCCTCAGTTATATAGCAGTTATATAGCAAGTGCTGGAGGTGTAATGGAAAAGGTAATTGGGAACCATACCTCTCAACTGCCCACATTTTCACAGAATGTCCAGATGTCTGCCTAGTATGTTTTGTCTGTTCCTTATAAAATTTGTGGTTTTTGAGCAAATCATTTAGAAATTAAGTAAACACATAATGACAGACTTCTGTGTTTTAGGTGTTAACAACTTCAGAAAATGCACACTAATGCAAAATCTGCTACTCTAGCACCTTTCTAAATTTATAGGAGTAATGTTTAAAATGTAAAATTTGCCCCTGTTTTGGGCCTTTGTCCACCCATTATTCTGAGGCTTGTCCAGATTTATTCCACTAAGTGGTTGAGACATATGTTGGGAACATGTTTTTGGGAATATAATGGGTTTACAGATTTTAAAATTTCCCCTACAGAGTACTATGTCAGAAATGTTGGGGGAGCAAATGGCTGTAACTAAGGAAATTATTCTATTTAGGATTTGTACTGCATATATATTGTAAGACCTTACCAAGTTTAATGGTATTTGTTGCCAAACAAAGCAATTAGTAGAAAATGGATTGTAACTTGCAGTACTGAATATTTTAAAGGAGATAAAAAAGTGAGACCTTTAAAAAAGGAAAGAGCAAGTTATGTAGAAATGCATGGAAATTTTGGGAACAATTCATGCACAATAATGTTCAGGAGGAGGTTTAGGGTTTAAGGGAAGGCATAAAATTGAGCAATTTATGTAATACTGAAGTGAATAATTGTTAAAAAAAGAATATGTATGTGATGTATAATGTATCTAAATAAAAAATGTTAATATGGCATGTTATATTTTATGTAGCACAAACCAACTACAGAGCTACCATGTAGCAGGTAAAGCAGCCAAATGAAGGATACTTCCAAATAACAGTCAGGCAGAATGGTACTCAGCTTCAATCCAACTTAGACAGATTTTAAAGATCCACACAGGAGCACAAAGACCAGAATAAAACTCAGGTTTATTAAAACCTCTTGTTTTAATAAACCTGAGTTTTATTCTGGTCTTTGTGCTCCTGTGTGGATCTTTAAAATCTGTCTAAGTTGGATTGAAGCTGAGTACCATTCTGCCTGACTGTTATTTGGAAGTATCCTTCATTTGGCTGCTTTACCTGCTACATGGTAGCTCTGTAGTTGGTTTGTGCTACATATTTTTATCTGTTTATTTTTGTGACTACGGAGCTTTTATCCCCCGGTTTACTGACTATTTTGACTTTTATATTTTTTATATGTTATATTTTATATTAATACATGCATATCTATGTCTTAAGTGATAATTTCATAAAGGTGCTAAAAATGATTGTATGAAGGAGAAAGAAGGTGATAAAAGGATTCCCAGCACCTAAAGGTAGAATAGAACACTAGCAGACCAGACAAGGTGATTGCAAGAGTGCTATAACATAAGTGTACAATGCCTGCACCCAGGCCACCTAAAAGTCTTTGAGAATGGGATTAAGTCAAGTAGATGGAGTATAGAATGAAGTATTCCTCTGTGGATTCTTGGAATCAGCACTTACAGACTATTGGAGAGGAGTCAGTATTAGACAATGTGTACATTTCACTAAATTATACTTAATTAGCTGGTGGTATGGTGGCCACATCAGATGATTTTTCTTTTATCCAGTCAGACTACTATAATTTTTTAAAACTCCTTCACTCCTCCTTGGTTGCAGACCACCCTAGCTAGCACCCTCTACTGACCCAAGTTTCTGATCAAGTTTCCCATATGACATATTCCTGGTATGTTAACTGTTTTCAAACAAAAATCCCCTATAATACTGGTTCATTTGAATCAAGATATATATATATATATATATATATATATATATATATATACATTATTGTTTAATGTTGCTGTTACTCATACTAATGTCATCATGTCAACTAGGCCATTAATAGGATTTACAAATATTATTTTATTAAATGCTTGCTGACATGAAAAAGGCAACTGCCTGAACAATAAATAAATAGATTGATGTGGATAATATGGAAAGAATCTTTTCCTTTATAGTACATATCCACAGAAAAAGGGTCTATATTAGAAGACTGACTGTTTAGGTGATCGAACACCTAAACATCAATCTTCTAATATCAAACCGCACAATGTCAAACATCACAGGGAAACATGTCCCTTGGCCACAACACAAAAAAAAAGAAGTTATGTCTTACCATAAATTTCCATGTGTATTGTTGATCCTCGTTCAGTCATTAAGCATGGGTATCAGTTCCGACCTCTGAACCGAGCCGGCCATTTTCCAAGCTCGTGTCAGCTTCAAACTCTTGACCTAAACTCTTACCCACAATCCCCCTCTCCCTGTTACCTCAGATTGAGTTTGCAAGTCAAAGAAGGTAGAGGCTACCTCTGGTCAAATAACCTAAAAGAACCGTATGGTGAGATCCACTAGACACCACAGGAGGGGAAAGGAGGGAGGGTCATAATGACTGAACGAGGATCAACAATACAGATGGAGCGTTATGGTAAGACATAACTTCTTTATCTGATATTTTTAATCCTCGTTCATTCTGTACACATGGGACAGAGTCCCCAGCTACCTCTATTCCTGGGAAGCTCTCATGGAAGGACATTCCTGAGCACCATAGAACCGAAAGATGCTCTTCCCCTGGAGGCCAAGTCCAATTTGTAATGATTGATAAAGGTATGAGGTGTAGCCCAAGTTGCAGCTGCACAGATGTCATGTAAAGAAGCTCTGGCATGGAAAGGGCAGCAGAAGTTGCCACCGACCTTGCTGAATGAGCTTTCATGGTAGTAGGCAATGAGATATTAGGTTGTGTATGAATGAAGGTCACACAGTCCTTCAACCATCCAGCTAATGTGACCTTAGCAACAGCAGATCCTAATCTAGGTCCAGAAAAAGCCAAAAATAACTCATCAGATTTACAAAAGGGCCTAGTCCTGTTTAAGTAAAAATGTATTTGCCTGTGGATGTCTAGGGTATGCAGGCAATACTCTCCTCTGTCTGATTGATTGGGAAAGAAAACTGGCAATTCAATGGCTTGATTAATGGACATTTCAGAGATCACTTTAGGCAGAAATGATGGATTAGTTCTCAGAGACACTTTATCTCTATGAAAAATTAAGTATGGACTCTTGATACATAAAGCTTGAAGTGCAGAAATATGTCTGGCAGAAGTAATGGCGACCAAAAACAAGGTTTCCCATGACAAATACTTGAGGTCGCAAGAAGAGGCAGGTTTGAAAGGTCGCATTGTCAGAGCTTGTAGAACTAATGATAAATCCCATGGTTGAAGTGGTTCTCTAAAAGGTGGCTTCAGATGAGTCACACCTTTTATGAAGGTCTTGCACAATTTGCGGGACATAAGAGAGGAATCTTGGACACTCTCATGAAAATTAGAAATTGCAGCTAAATGAACTCTAATGGCAGAGGCCAATAGCCCCGATTGAAAGAGGTCGGCCAGATAGTCTAGTATTATCAACACTGGTGCTGAGAAGGGATCTACTTGTTTATCTTTCAGCCAACAGGTAAATCTTTTCCACTTGCTCAGATAAGTAATTCTAGTGGAAGACTTATGAGATGCAATGAGAATGTCACGTACTGGTAAAGAAAGATCATTCTGCCTGACAATCAAGGGAATTGGAGTAGCCAAGCCATGAGCTTCAGGCTGTTCAAGTTGGGATGAATCAGATTCTGTGGCTGTGAGATCAACTCTGGGGTTGGATGGAGAATCCACGGTCGATCTAGTAGGTGAGGCCAAAGGAAGGGGAACCAAATCTGTCGAGGCCAATATTGTGCTATGGGGATCACCTTGCTCTTCAACCGACGGACTTTCTTCAGAAACTGGGGAATGAGGGGAAAGGGTGGAAAAGCATAAAGAAGACCCGAGGGCCAGTCGTGGACTAGAGCATCCCTGGGTGACTGTCCCAGAAGGGGAATCAGGGTGAAGTAGTTGCTGCATTTGTAGTTGTTGGGGGATGCAAAGAGGTCACAGCAAGGACGGCCCCAGTGGTGGAAGATCTCCACCGGTATCAAGAGATTCAGGGACCACTCATGAGGTTGAAGAATGCACCTGCTGAGACTGTCTGCTATCACGTTGGAACTCCCGGGAATGTGCATTGCTAGAAGAAAATGGTTGGTAGCCATCGCCCATTGCCATATCCTCATGGCCTCTCAACAAAGGGGGTAAGATTTGGTTCCACCTTGTTTGCTGATGTACCAGACCACCACCATGTTGTCTGATTGAATCACAATTGTCTCAGACGGCAACAGGGGATGGAATGCTTGCAATGCCAGAAGCACCGCCCTCAGCTCTAGAACGTTTATATGCAGATAGGCCTCCAGTTCAGACCAAGTGCTGTGGACTGTCTGTCCCTGAGATAGCCCCTCCCACCCCATCAGGGAGGCATCCGTGGTCACTGTGGTCTTGGGTTGCTGGGGGGAGAAGGGGCGAGACCATTGTGACAGATTGTGTGTCATCCACCAATTTAAATCCTGTTTGCACCTGTGGGTTACTCAAATCATGGCTGAAAGAGGATGCTGAAAGGGATACCATTGGGTGAGCAGTAGCCATTGTAGAAGCCTCATGTGAAATCTGGCCAGGGGGACAATGGTGATGGAGGCTGTCATGGAACCCAACAGCTGCAGAACTGATTGAGCCGTGGATTTGTCCATTGAAAGGATTGGAATCAGGTGATGCTTTATCCTTAAAATTCTGTGCTCTGGAATAGCAGCTCTGCAGTTCTTTGTGTCCAAGATAACCCCTATGAATTCTGTCAACTGAGATGGGGTGAGATTGGATTTTTGCCAGTTTATGGTTATGCCTAGCCTTTGTGCAGCGAGGAGAGAGTATGCCAGGGCTTCTTCCAGTAGATGTCTGGTGGGGGCAGAAATGAGCCAGTCATCTAGGTATGGAAACACCTAGAATCCTTGAAGTCACAAGTGAGCTGTGACAACTGCCACGCACTTTGTGAACACTCTGGGGGCTGTAGAGAGTCTGAAGGGCAGTACTCTGAACTGATAGTGACTGGCTCCTGCATGGAAGCGCAGAAATCTTTTTGATGGCCTGTCCACCTTTATGTGGTAGACTGCATCTTGAAGATCTATACAGCACATCCAATCATCTTTTTCCAAAAGCGGGAGAATAGACTGTATTGTGACCATCCAGCATTTTTGTACTCTCACAAACATGTTCAATACACTGAGATCCAAAACTGGTCTCCAGTCTCCGGTTTTCTTTGGCACGAAAAATAGTCTTGAGTAGAATCCGGATCCTATCTGGTCTGGAGGGACTATTTGGATGACTCTCTTTCTTAGCAGCTTTTCTATCTCTAGTGCTGCTTCTTCCCTTTGACTGGGTGGAACGTCGGGAAGATTTTTTGAAGGGACGGGACAAAGATCAAAGGGGATATGAAAACCTCTGGTTATAATCCTTTGTACCCAAGAATCGGTGGTGATGGTTAGCCAGGCAGAAGGGTACAAGGAGAAACATCCCCCAACCACCTCCAGAGGAAAGGAGTTGGGCTGCTCTTCAGGAGCACTGGTAGGATTGGCCAGGGAAAGAATCCCTGGAACCCTGGTTATGTGGACCCCCTCTGCCCCGAAAGGAACATCTTCCCTGTGAGTTTCCCCCTATGCCTCTAGGGGAGAACTCGGCCTGTGTGTCATGGAAAGGACCCTGAGATTTCTTGAACCATATCTTCCCACTCTTTTAGTTTCGTGAGAAAGCATGTTGAGGCGAAGAATAATGGACACCTACGGCAGAAAGTGTCTTACTGTCCTGTTCACATCCGGCCAGTGTGCTTTTAACTTTGGGCCCAAACAACGAAAAGGCCTCAATGGGAGCATTAAGAAAGGAAGCCTTAAAGGGTTCTGTGAAATTGCACAAACGCATCCCGGCGTGTCGTCTCAAGACCGCAGCTGAACCCGCTGCTCTAGCTGCTCCTTCTGATGCGTGAGATATCAATCACATAGAGGAGTTAGATATTGATTCAAGGGTAGCCAGCTGAGAGGCCACTTTGTCATGGACCTCATCAGACACAGCACCAGCCAAGGTTTCAGAGAGCTCAGAAACCAGATCGCTTTGAAGCCTGGTAAAATGTGCCATATAATTCAGGGACCTGATAGCAAAGGTCACTGAAGCAAAGGTGCACTTCCCTATCCTGTCCAGGGCCCGGGACTCTTTGTTAGGCAGATGGACAGTCTGGTTTCTACTTCTGCCAGATCCTTTTTGTTGCAGCCACCACCACCAAAGCATCCACAGGAAGACCTTTGGACCAATGGGGATCTGAAGCAGGAGGGGACAAAATCTTATCTGGCCTCCTGGGAATAGCTTTGATGGTATCAGGAGCCTTGCAAGCACGCTACACAATAAGCTGGACAAGTTCATCGGCAGGTGGAGTAACCCAGGAGGTAGGGGATTGGGCACGAAAAGTCTGCAGGAACACAGATTCCTCAGGGGTCGGATTAGAGGACTACCAGTCACCTCTCTGTTTCAGGATTTCGAGGATATCACAAAAGGATACCTCAAATCTGTGCCTTCAGTGAGGGACTTCTCTGTGGAGTTAATGTGCTTCCTCTTACACAAACTTTTCTGGTGGACCTCCTCAGTGGGAGAAGCTGGAAAAGACAGCGGAAAAGGGGATTCCTGTGGGAATATGTCCTGAGGCCCTGGCACCCATTATCCGCTAGGTGCGACTTGTGAAACCAGTGTACCAGAGGAGGGCGGAGGTATAGACAGTCCAGTATCACCAGCAGCAGTGAAAGCCTTCTCCATCAGTTGGAAGGCTTTTCCACCTGAAGAGGAATGCATGTCTAGGACAGGGGTCACCCCTCCCCTAAGTGGCTTAGCCTGCTGACCCGGAGTCCCTGGATGGCTGTGGAGCAGTAAACTTTGCGTGTCACAACTGACATCCTGGGTCATAGCAAAACTATCCTGCCACGAAGGCAACTGTGGTTCCTTAGTGAGATCCTTAAAGGGGACCACAGAAGGGGAAGACTGTGCTATATCCATGGACTTCAAAGGCAATGAAGGAGGAGAATAAGAAGGGGTCTTTGGAGATGGGTGATCACCTCCCAAGGAAGGATAGTTCCTGAGGGGTGGGATACCTCTGGCCAAGAGCACCTGATCCACAAGATGCAACACATCATGTTCGGAAAGGCTTCTAGTGGACCTCATGGAAACTGAGGGAGAAACAGGCCTGTCCACAGAAGAAACACAAAAGGCCAGTATATGTCTTATATATAACCCATCACATAACATATACATGGTTGAAATGGATATTTGGCGCAGGTACTTGGATGATTGCTGGATGGTGTGGCGTGCAGATTTAGGGTATCTACAAGAATTCATGGAATATCTTAACAGTAACGTTTGGGGAATTGAGTTTACGGTTACATCTAATCTTGATCATATTGACTTCTTAGATGTTACTGTATATAGAAACACAGATAATACTCTTGGTACTAAGATTCATCGTAAATACCCTCAATATAATATGTTACTCCATGCATCTAGTATGCACCCATGCCACACCATCCGGAATATTCTCAAATCTCAATTTCTGAGAATAAAACGTATTAGCTCCTCGTTAATGGATTATGAGGATGCCAAAACGGATTTAACACACAGATTTTTAGATAGGGGATATCATCCTTTTGACATTGTATCTGCCAGTACTTGGTCTGGGCAACAGCAGAGAAGTAGATTGCTTGAATATAGGGATCACTCATGTAGACCGCAGGATTCCACTTTGAGATTTGTCACCACTTTTGGAAGAAACCATCAGGTAATCAGGAATATCTTGAATGATAACTGGAATATTCTATTGGCCAATAATTATTTACATGAGATTTTGGGTTGCAAATGTCAAATGTCTTATAGAAGGGGTAGAACTTTAGGTTCTTTATTTTCCCATTATAAACATCAGGAGAGTGGAGGGGAAAAATACAAATAATTAACCATTATGGGGGACGAACTCCTGGGAACTTTTCCGTGTGGCCATTGCATATCCTGTAATCAGGTAAACAAAATTAAACAATTTACTAGTGCTAACATGAGTAAAGTTTATGACTTAAGGATTTTTGGTAACTGCTCCAGTAGTTGGTTGATATACCTGGCCACATGTCAATGCTCAGCTTTTTATGTGGGCAAAACATC
Organism: Protopterus annectens; assembly: GCF_019279795.1. NCBI lineage: Eukaryota > Metazoa > Chordata > Ceratodontiformes > Protopteridae > Protopterus > Protopterus annectens. The sequence goes on along the minus strand of NC_056736.1, from coordinate 721,069,732 downwards.
GCGTTCCCTTCGAATTAGAATAGGAGAACATCGGAGTGACATACGGAATAAAAAGCCAACAAATGCACTTTTTCAACATACAACTAAACATCCTTCAGCTAAGTTTATGTTTACTGTCATAGACAGGATCATTGGAGACAGGAGCTATCAGCAAGGATGGCAAAACATACTCAGTCACAAAGAAAAATATTGGATTATCCATCTTGGAGCCTTGTTTCCTCCTGGTCTTAATGACCATTTATGATAAATATTTTTTCATTCAGCTATTGTCCTATAGGTACAATGCTATATCAGGTCATATTGGATAATCCTTGAAATATATCAGAGAGATATATATTTTTTATATATATATTTTGGATTAATTGTATTTTCATAAATAATTATTATGTAATTGTTTATATATATGGATATTACATATATTCTTTTGCCAAAAAATGTTTTTGGCTATATATTTTTTGGCAGTAATTAAAAGTTTACACTGTGGGTTTTAGTTGTTGAGTAACCCTACTGCATTTGGTGCATGGTTATTTGACAATAAGTTGTGGTTACTTTCACCAGTCTTTTTGCAACAACTTATATACATATTTATTCAGTATGGATTCATATTGGTGTTAATATTATTTTTGTTTATGATTTATAAGCAGTTCACAATGCTATTCTGAACTCTAATTAATATTCATTAGATAAACAGGGTTGGATCATACCATTGGCTAATAATGATTGACTGTCTTTATAAATATGTATGATGTTTCATTTTTAATATATTTTTTACCTTCACTGAAGAATGCATACTGCCGAAACCGGTTTGAAGGTTGGATTTATTGTTGGGGCATTTTTATGTCCAATTTCTGATTTTCCAATAAAGCATTGGCCTATTTATGCTGGCCTTTTTTGTTTCCTAGTATTGGTTGGGCTGTACGTGCGAGGCGTGGTGTTCTGTCCACAGAAGAGGCAAACTCGGTGCCCATCTCACCCGTCCACACCGAGGACAACAGTGCTGAGAGAGACTGGACTATGGGTGTCTGCACCGAAGAAGTAATCGGTGCCGAGGTCATGGTCTGCACCGACACAAGGATCGGTGCCGAAGTGGTTGTCGGTACCAAAGCTGGAACAGACAAAACTGGAGTCAACAATAAAGGCATCAGTTCCGAGGAAGATCTCGGAGTTGACGTGGTCAGGATCTGTGCTGACTGAACGGTCGGTGCCGATACAGTGGTAATAGTCTGAACCGAGGAGCCCCTCGGTGCCGATATAGTGAAGGCTGCCGGAGAAGACGAAGCCGAGATCATTAATGGAGCCGAAAGCCTCTGTGCCGAAGGTCTAGGTACCGAAAGCACTAGGGCTGACTGAGTGAGCTCCAGAGCTGAAACTTTAGCCTTTTTAGGTTTTGGTTGGCGAGAGTCCCCAGCTGGGGATGAAGGCAAAGATTTAACCTTGGTAGGAACATCCAAGATTCTCTTATGGGCTCTATGAGGGGTTGAGGCCTCCGACCCAGAAATAGCCTCTTAAAAGGGAGATTTAAGGAGTCCCTTCACTAACAGCTTGTTTTTCCTTTCCAACAAGGTTCTATTCGAAACATTCTCACAAATAGAACAGGGAAGATCAACAGACAAGTGGGATGCCCCCAAACAATAAACGCACAAAGAGTGTGCATCAGAATTAGGTAGTTTGTGTCCACAATCAGAACACCGTTTAAACCCCGGACTACCTTTCTTATCAGTCATGACAGCAAATTAATTAATAGAAAAAGGTACCAGCAATGGTACAAAAGAAGTCCTGAAGGTATGAGAAAAAAAAGGGAAGGATTACCAACAATGGTAAAGAGAGCATACCTCATGGTAAAAGGGTAAAGAACAGAGCAGAAAAATCTGAAGAAAATATGTACGCTAGATGTGATAGGGTAAGAGACAATGAAATATAAACTTTTCTGACAGAAAAGTAATCTGAAAGACTATTAAACAACAAATAACTGTACTTAGCTCAAGAGAAGTAGCTTGACACGACCTTATGGCAACGCAGCAAACAAAATCTGGGGTAGCAGGGAGAGGGGGATTGTTGGTAAGAGTTTAGCTCGAGAGTTTGAAGCTGATGTGAGCTTGGAAAATGGCCGGCTCAGTTCTGAGGTTGGAACCGATACCCATGCGTAAGGAATGAACGAGGATTAACAATATCAGATCATTACTTTACATCTAAATTAGGTGGGGGGGCTGTGCCCTCCACACCCCTTCTAACTAAATATACCAACTCCGAGATCACTCAACAGTAGGGAAATAGCAAACTCTGGTGAATGGCCAAGGGAAATCTTTCCCTGGTTTAAATCGGCTGTTCGCCATTTTTTTGCTTTCGATATTAGAAGATCGATGTTTAGGTGTTCAATCACCTAAACATTTGGTCTTCTAATACAGACCCACAGAAAAACATGTCTGGAGGTAGCTGCCTGCATATCCCTGTGACGTCCCCATAATAGACCAGTAATCAAGGAGCATGAATCCTCACCACTTACACTGGAGAGACATGTGCATTTGGAATACAAATGAATACACTCAGTATTTTCAGATACAGCTCTTTGGATCATATCCAGTTTCCCTTAGAAGTACACATGTAACACACTCTGTCCAGGGTCTGGATCTCTCTGTCTCCCTCCAGGTCCCCAATAAGACTCCCCACCTGTACAGCTGTAGGGTTAGGTCCTCAGGCAAGTGTCCAAGTCAAGACCTCCAGCACCCTTGCTGCAAGCCCAGTTCTTTGTGCCCCTGCTCCAAGCAATTCACACACACACACACACACACACACACACACACACACACACACACACACACACACACACACACACACACACACACACACACACACACACACACACACACACCTGGGGAAGGCTGGCACATACCTGGTGTGTCCCTTTCTGTTCAGATTATAAGGTAGTTATCACCACCACCAGACATGTCACAATCAGCTACTCTAAGGCCCTTAACAAAGGGTGTCCAATTATACTGTGTAATATTAATACTAATACAAATGGTAGTAGTAGACCAAGACAGCTAGGCCTTCAGGAGTGGCTCACACAGTGTCACCAAATAAATATAAGCACTCTCAAAGGTTAAGTACTTTCTAAAAGGACCAGCCACAATAACATTTTAAATATATTTAATAATAAATAATAAAAGCACATGAAATACTGAATATATATTTACAGTAAACCACAGAGTTCAAATCACAGGAACTTTTGAAAATAACATTTTTAGTAATGGCTCGACAATACACAAATGCTAAATGCTAAAAAAAATAACATTGATGGACAGGCTCAGATAAATAAAGAAAAACATTATCTAAACTAAGCTCCACTATAGTCTTGACTGAATCTAGGTGAATTACTGTTCCCTAATAACTTACTTGATAAAGCAAGGCACAATGAAATACATGAGCAGTCTTTCTAGTCAGGTTCCCCAAAACAGAATACTCAATACTCAGTGATTACTCCCTGTAAAATATAATATCAAAGATGGCTTGCAGAATGACCTCATCTGGTCAACTGACTGTAGGTTCTTAGAGTATCCTCCTTTGAAGTTGAGACAGGAATTAGCATAGATGACTACGATACACATCTAAATATTTATGGCAGTGCCTTGGACTTCCCCCTCCTTTAAATGAGGTAATGAACAAAGGCTTCTTCCAAACCCACCATCTCCGGTCCTATACAGCACTCTGATGTGCTGTTTTAATGGTTTAACAGCTCATTTACATTTCCCTTATTTTTCTTAAGGTAAGCTAGCTGGTTAACCTGTGCTGTCCCAGTATACTCTATTAAAACATATACATTTAATTCAGTTACAATAATACAGGTCCATTTCTTTTCAATCCAGCAGGGTGCACAGTTGATACATTTTAACACTAGCAAATCTCACATATACATTTTCAGCACAAGCATCTGTACAAATAAGTTTGATATACAAATGACATATAATTATTTACAAAATTCAAGCTAGCTGTGCTGGCACAAGTCATACATCCACTGGACTACTTCTCACAGCATTGCTGGCAGTACTTCATATCATCATAGTCCCAAACAAACCCCTCACGTTATGCAAGTTTTTTTCCTTATTTTTAAAAGTTCTCCTGTGATGTATGAAATGTAAGGCAGATGACTGACATGATGTAAGAAGTAATCATTAAACATATTAGCTAAAATTCACAACCATGCAAAACAATAACAATACCATAATTTAGGCTCAGTAAAAAATGAACAGGTAACTAAGAATTATCGTTCAGGTGACTTCTGCTCATCTGACTGCATTCATTTGGTGCAGTGTGTGTGTGTGTGTGTGTGTGTGTGTGTGTGTGTGTGTGTGTGTGTGTGTGTTTGTGTGTGTGAGCTGATTTGATAGTACTTCTTAGAGCAGGTTTTACGGTTGCAGCAATCTGCTATAGAAATGGTTGCTACTGCTTTACTTAGGGAAAAGGAAAAAAAGTACAAGCTCTGGGCTGAATAGCTTACCTTGGTTTTTGGATCAATAAGACTGACTCCGTGTTTATTTATGGATATCAGGAGAATCTCTGGGAAGTTTGGCTCTGTAGTTTGCTGTAAAACAAGATCAAGGTTTATCAGACGTGTCAACAAAGGACAGCACAGACTATGATAGCTGAGGCAAGGACTAAGTAAGGTAACCAAAGCATCCAGAAGAATGCTTTTCTTGAGGGAAGATGTGTGCACTGTTTGGATAGTTAACTGTATGTTGCATTTTGATGCTTGTAAAGCAATTACAACACTAACAGTCCCAAGAAGTCTGCTTTTTTCCACTGACTTGCTTGCTCTGACAGATGCAGACATGATAATCGGGTGTCCAAAGGGATAATTCAGTTAATTTATATATTTTGTTGTGTTCTGTTCACCATACTGTTGTTATCATCAATATCCTCATATGATATAATATCATAATCATGTCTACCTTTCAAGGTAGATGGTATATCTACTGTGCAGCAGATAGGGGTGGCTCTAACAAAGTATTGCTATGGCTAGGTATAGGGCTTTGTAAACTGAGTCCTGGCTATGCTATATTCAACCAATTGCTGAGGAAGGTCTACTTATTCCATTCACTCTACCTCTCAGGTTGGTATCCAGATATTGGTACATGCTTAATTTAGTTTGCTGTCATAGCACGCAATTCACACCCAGTTCTAATATCAATGAAAAAATGACTTTGGAAATGAACAAGATATTAAATGATTAAAGAGAAACAAAGTAAAGTTACAGAATCTAGTAAAACAATATATCAATACTTTGAAAGTTGCATTGTTTTAATTAAAACAATATTGCACATTTCAGTGTTACATTTCATGGTACATTTTTCACAGTACCATGCATTAACTTATTTCATATACTGCACATACTGATATATTTGATGTGTAATTCTTTGCTGTATCACAACTTCTCCTTATCATCTTGATCTGTGCACTACATTAGTGCAATTAGCATAACCAAAAACTTGTCATCTTCCACAGTTCGTCCTCATGTGGTCATTTCAATCATATTTTAAATAACTACATAAATATGATGGTCAGTTTATCAAAAGTAATGCTGTTCAAACAAAATGTTAACACGGCTTTGCACACATCTGACTAACCCATCCTTGCACATTTATCTCTTTATGCCCACTGACTTTACTGACTAGCTGTCAGACTGCCTTAACTCTAACCATTCATACAATATTGATCAAAGACAGACTGTTGAGTGGCTACCATCCAAGCTGCCAACGGAGAATTTTTGTCTGTATCCTACCATCTCCTCTATATGCCATGTCACTGCTCTGGGGAGGAACATTCAATAATGTCTTCGCACAGTTTGTGTTTTTGTTTATGCTAGTTGCATTGAGTGATGTGGTGTTCTAGATCAAGCTACAAGAAACTGCCATACAGCACAGAATTACATATCAAATATAACAGCTTGCTATATCAATTAAGTTAGTGTGTGGTACTATGAAAAATGTACCATGACATGCAACACTGAAAATGCGCTCTACAGCTTTAATTAAAACAATGCAACTTTCAAAGTATTTGTATCCCATTTTTATCAGATTTTGTAACCGTACCTGTTTCTGTTTAAGTACGCAGTTCATTCTCTTAATGACCAAACAAGTGAAGTGAAGCAAATTGGGAAGGTTTTATCTACAATTCAAGTGTTATAATGCAAATAAATACAAAATGCATTAAAAATAATCATGCATACAATGAAATAAGGGTTGTCACAGTACCACAAAGACATGCAGTAAACTGGGTGGGCAAAGCAAGTAAACAATGGATTTAACAATTACTTAGACCCTGTTAGATTATGCAAAAGAAGAAGAATTCAGTAAATCAGCAATCTATATATCAAACAAGTCAAGTTCCATTAATACAGCAAGTCAAGTGCAAATCTAATCTATTTATTAGGGAGCTGTGCTATGTAAATACTAGCCTAGGCAACATCAGGAAATGCCTCTAACGTATCTGCATTTAGTGATCCTGAATCGACAGGCTTTTACTACAACATGAGGCAACATCAGGAAATGCCTGCAACGTATCTGCATTTGGTAATCCTGAATTGACAGGCATTTAGTCTCGTTTGAATGGCAGCAATTAGTAGCAAAGCTATTTCTAAGTGAGGAATCTGCTTCCAGGATCCTAAAACCACTGAGTGAAAATGGTCGATTACAAATGTGGAATTTATACATGCACATAAAGAGAAAACTGTGAGTCTGCAGTGGAACAAAGAACTTTTATAGGCTGAAGTAAGAATATAGTATCACTGAAAGTGGGCAATACATAAAGAGATAACTGCTTTTATATGAGAGAGAAGGTGAGAAAGTACAGTTGTGTAAATAAACTTACCATAATAGTAGATGTAAGAATTATCATTGATGTAGTAACCTTAATTATATGCCAAAGATATAACAGATGGTCAGCTTCCAAAGCTTCAGGGCACTTTCCACATGCCCAAGATATTAACTTGAGCTGAGCTGAGTAAACGTCAGGTTTGGACGCCAAGTCTTTCAGAGTTTTCAATCCAACAGAGAGAGAGGGAGAGGGAGGCTGAAGTCTTGAGAAAGAAAATGTTAGTAAAATAACTGTACTGCAAATGAGGTGGTGCAGAGGTTATCATTGTAGCCTCACAGCAAGAGGTTCACCAGTTTGATTCTTGGTTGGGGTGCCTTCTGTGCAGAGTCTGTGTGTACTCCCTGTGTTCCTGTGGATTTCCTATGGATACTCTGGTTTCCTCCTACATTCCAGACACAGGTGTCTGGAGCATTTCTCCTTGGGCCTCTGCTGAAAATGGGCTCTGTCCCAGTTGGACTTTCCCTGTAACAAATGTTAAATAAAAATAAAATGTCCACACCCTGGCAAAAAAGGTATACAAAAATAAGGGGGGGGGGGTGTGGAGGGAGGGAGTGGTTACTGCAGTAGTGATCGCTCGAACAACTCCACTATGTTCATCATATAGATCACTCCTGAAGTAGCCTTAGCTATTAAGGTGACTCTGCTCATTGCCAGAAGTATCAACAACAAACTGCAAACCTTGATGCTTTCCTGCATTTGGAATGCATTCATATATGTATAATTCCTGAAATTTGATTCACATTTTTTGAAAGTACTCCTTCCATACCTGTGATTTACACCTCCCATGCCTTCAAACCTGATGCCAACTGTGGTGATGTTTCCACATTTGTTAGGGACAATATTTCCTCTAAACAGATTCTCAGAGACTTACAAACTGAGCTCAATGAACTCCAAATCTCAATTAACAGGACCAGCTATCAGTTTATAGCCTGTTACAGGATGCCCTCTATTTCCCCGGAAAATCATATAAGGTTCCTAAATGTACTTGAAGAACTACCTTTAAACAAAAACTCCCATTATTTTGGGAGACTTTAACTATCTCTCAGTAAACTGAATTACCTGTACCTCCAATGTAAGAAATGTCCAAAAGGTCTTAACAAAAACTCCTGTAACCAGATGTTTAACAAACCCACTGGAGGACACAATATTCTTGACCTGGTCCTCATGAACATAGCTTCTTCATGTGCTATTCCCCTAGTATCTCCTACCCCAGTTAAGTTGGATAATAGACTAATGACTTTCATCTTCAAAAACTCTAAACCTGCTGATACCATTATCTTGGAATTCAATAATTTCAAATGGACTCGGTTCATCAAATTTTATGTCAAGGTTTCAAACATCACTTAGAGCAGCATCACCCTGGATGTTGCCTCAGCAGATAACTTCACAAAGGAATTTTATGCCCACTCAGATAAATGCATAGAACTGGCAGTCCCTACCATATCTAAATATAATGGAAAAAGTAAAAATAAACCACCCTGGTGGTCCAGCCACATAAATACAATAAAATAAAAGAAAAACTCTAAAGTATACATCAGATCAAAAGCCCCCAAATATCAAGGATACTATCGGAAAATTGACTAAAAACTTGAAACTACTATTATGACTACTAAAGCAGCCCATGAAGTTAGGTTAGCATTTGAAAATAAATACAATTAAAATCCTTCTTTAGGCATGTTAGTAAAATAAGAAATAACAGCCAACATGGCTTTGAAAGTATTCATAATGGTACCACCTACTCTGCTGTAACCCATAGTAAACAATTTCAGTGCAAATTATATCCAGAGACAATTATCCAAAGCCCACTTATCCCTGATTCTCTCAAACCTCGCTCATCATAACTAAAAGGGCTCTCCAACACCAAAACTACTTCCTTCCAGGGACCTGATAATATTCGTTGTTGTTTAATAAACACTATTAAATGAGCTGTGGCAGAGTCATTCTTTAAACTACTTAATCTGAATTTAGGCACTGGCTTTGTCGCCTGATGTTTGGCACCCTTATATTCAGTACTGATTAGGCGAATTATTGAATATGCCTCTTTGGGATAGACCTCAGTAGAGTTATCACACAGTAAGAAACACCCCAGGGGTTCCTAACTAAGAAGATCACTGGCTTAAAAAAACTAAGCTACTAGAAAAAAATGGAAGCACTGTCCCTTTATTCAGTAAGTTACAGATTACTGAGGGGAGATCTGTGTCTTTCCTTTCACGACATTAGTGACCCAATGGTCCTGAAGCTCTTGTTATTTCCACAAATCAAATAATCCCACAAATACCACAACCAAGGATTTAAATCTTCACCAGCAGTTAAATAAAATTTGGTTAGGTTCATTATACAATGTATTGCTAACCTCTGGAATAGACTCTCTCTGCAAATTAAGCAGTGTGATATTATCTTCTTTCAAATGAGACCGGGATGAGTGGATAGATATTCACAAATTTACTCCAGTCTTGACTAGTCAAACCTTCTTAGAAAGAGTAGCTACAGTCTCTGGTTGGGAACTGGCAGGCCTTAAATCATCGCAAGACTCAGTTGCCTTGAACTTCCTATGACCTTATGATCCTATGACCCTATGAACAGGGATGGTACAAGGATAGGATTATTTTGCTGACAGCTATGTTTTCACTGAGACTTTAAATTATGCATAGGATAGCACTTGAAGTGGGATTTAGTTAGGGTTGCCAGATTTCTGACTGGAGTGAGAACCAAAAAAAAAAAAGGTCGGTCTTCAACGCCTAGTGAGGACCACAAAAAAAAAACATGGAGCTACTTCTGTTTAATATAGAACATCAAGCAGTTCTGCATTAAACACAAGTAGCTACGTGTTTACCAATTTCTGATTGGCCCGTATGCCGGTATATGAGCCAATCAAAAAACTTGAAAAACGGAGCTATGTTTAATGCGGAACTGCCTGATGTTCCACATTAAACACCAGCAGCTCCGTATTTAGAGATTTTTGATTGGCCCATATGCCGGTATACAAGCCAATCAAAAAACTTGAAAAACGGAGCTATGTTTAATGCGGAACTGCCTGATGTTCTGCATTAAACACCAGCAGCTCCATATTTAGTGTTTTTTGATTGGCCGGTATACAGGCCAATCAAAAAAAAAAAGCAGAGGGCTGTTTCACCGGGATTTAAACTGGCAGTGCAGGACTTGGGATCGGGCTGCTGATCCCAGGACAATCCTGCTCAAATAGGGACATCTGGCAACCCTGGCTTTAGTAATGGTGTTGTTCCAAGTGCATGACTATTTTGATGATATGAGATAATTCTGATAACAAGATAAAGTCTCAGTCTACTGTTTTTGTCTGGCAGTTAACATGAGGGATTAAGCTGCTTCATATAGTCCAGGGTTTGATTCCCAGAACCTAACCAAGTTACTTAAGTAGACAGTGCTCCATGACAATTGGGAAATTGGGTTGCATACTTCAGTGGTCACCTGAACTGCATGCTTAGTAACTGCCTATGAATCTATTTTTCCTGTCTCTCATTTACATGGGCTTCATACTGCAACATGACTTTCCCTCATATATTCATAGGCTAATGGCTTTTTATTTCTTCCAAAAGGTCTAAATTAGTAAATATATAGCCTGAGTTGTTGATTTATATATTTTGTGCACTATTATTCCAAGAGGCAGGACTGTGGCCATCCTTTATGCAAACAAAGATGTCAGTAAGGAAACTATATCAGTTGCAAACCCTATCAATTTTATTGAATGTTTGTGTTATTTTCTATTATTTACATGCTTTGTTTAACAATCTGAGGTCCATTGTTAGTGGGGGCATGGAAGTATTATCTGGTCAAGTATTTAGAGTCCTTCAGTAGGGAAACTGAGACTGTCAGAATCAAACCAAGGACTACAGGGTGAATCTCATTAGTAGCTCATAGCCTTAATCCTCTTTGCTAAATTGCCAGACCCCAGTCCTGTTACTTGAAGTCAAAGATAGCAGTTTGTATGCTGTGTGCAGCAAAACTTCTTCCCATAGTTACTTTTGGACTACATATTTTCCTCTGTCTGGCCACTGAGTACACAAGCAAGAGCAAACAAGACATAAGTGCACTTATGAACCTGTCAACATAAGTCACCAAAACCAGAAAAGCGGAAAACCTAGTCAGGTGAGCATTTAAATTGTATATTTCAAATATTCGCATTATATTCCCTTTGTCTATAAAAACACAGTTTCTTTTTACATTAGTACAGCCTCATTTGTTAAAGAAAAAATCCACTTTAAAACTCCATAAATATGTTCTCCCATCATAGCTTGATTGATATCTGGTGCTGTATGAACGCATTAGAAGCACACTATTGCGTATCATGCAATACATGGAGTAGGACCCCTCCTGTTCGGCATATACTTCTCAGAGGTACAGGCAAGCACAGGAGGACTATGGCTGACCAAGTTCGCAGATGACTGCAAACTAGGGGATATAATTGACTCTCCGGCTGACACAGACATCCTCCAAAAGGGTCTCACTGAGACGGATACCTGGTGTCAAAATCATGGCTTCAAGCTAAATGCCAAAAGGTGCATAGTCATCCCCTTTGGAAAAAACAAAGTACCCACAAACTACCACATAGGTGGTAGTCCCCTAAATACGGAAGACATAATAAGGGATCTGGGGACCCAAGTAGATAGTAATCTCACCTTTGATAATCACATTGCCAAAGTGGTTAGAAAATCCTTCTACGTGGCCCACCTAATCACAAAAGGGTTCGCCTCCAGATCAAAAGAGGTCATTGTGCCCCTCTACTCATCACTCATCAGACCCATCTTAGAGTACAACGCCCCAAACAGATGCCCTATGCAGCTTGACTTGAAGAAACTCCAGTTGTACTCAGTTGCATACCACCTACTCAGAGGTGATCTCTGCCTGACATACAAGGCCATGTCCAAACCAGAATTGATGGACATGCTCCACCTAAAGAAAACCTTATCCCCTCGAGCCACATGCTCTAGGGATCTAAACCTCACCACAACAATAAATAGGACGTACTGGAGGGATAGATTCCTGTCCCAGAGACTTCCCATGCTTTGGAACAAGATCCCAATCTACATTAGGCAGAGCTCCTCGCTAACACTCTTCAAAAGAAACCTTGACGAGTGGATGGGAAACAGAAGGTTTACCTTGGAGATCACTTCAGTCGCACTGCTGGACAGAGGCACAGGGAACTAATCTAAGGGGGCGGCGAAAGCCAACACATTCTGGCTAGGCTTATAAATGCCTTCGGACAGATTGCCTAGTACCAACCTATGAACCTATGAACCTATGCTTTAATATAATAGTCCTCAAAATGGCCACCATAGGGCCAGCTATAATGCTGTAGTTTTGTCTTACAGCTTTGTGCTTTGTATCCCAGAATGTTTCAAGTCCAATTTATATGAGGCATAAGGAACCCACACTTAGAAAAAAATACTGCAAGATGCAAATACTGTAAGATGCACTGGAACCTCAATGTGCTTATTTTTTCCTTTGATTTTCCTTGATGTGTGGTTTCAAATAAGCTTCCTTTAACCTTTCCACAGTTAATTTAAAACTTATCAAATAAGCTATGTTTGTACAAAATCCCGCATCAACTCCAAATGGATAAGAAACAGAATGGACCAAGATGGCAATAAAATACAATGAAAACTTTAGTAATGTAATGACAAATATTTGTGGCCTGTGGCCTACCAAGTTTGCAGATGACTGCACACTGGATGCAATCACTGAGTCCCCCAACAATATAACCATTTTACAGAAGGGGCCGACTCAGACAAATGATTTGTGCCAAAGTCATGGACTAAAACTAAATGCAAAAAGTGCCTCATTATCCCTTTTGGCAAAGAAGTAGCCCCTGCTAATTATGATACAGATAGCAGCCCTCTAAGCTCAAACTCATTGATGTGAGACTTGGGAAAACAGGTTGATAGCAATTTAAACTTCAATGACCATGCAGCCATAGTGGTGAGGAAAGCCTTCTACATTGCACAGTTCATAAATAAGGGCATCGCATCCAGGACTTAGGCGGTTATAACTCCATACTCACCCCTTATCAGACTACTAATTGAGTACAATGATTCTTCCCTTCTGTATGTATCTCACCAGACAACTGCAACAACTGGGAGACTACAGAGGTTTCTAACCAAGAGAATCCAGGGCGTCCAAAATGTGACTTACATGAAAAGATTGAAAAGATTGAAAGCCCTGTCACTGTACTCTGTTACCATACAGGCTGCTAAGAGGTGACTTGTGCCTGGCCTACAGAGCAGTATGGAAGTAGTGCACGTCTGCAAATCACATGGGACAAGAGTCACTCGCTCCAGGGATCTCAGCCTAGCCTGTGACATTAACACAACATGTTGGAGAGACAGATATATCTCCCAGAGAATGCCACTCCTCTGGAATACGCTCCCACTTAGCTCCTCAATGACTCTATTTAAGCTCAACCGTGACAACAGGATGGGTGACCGCAAGTTCATCCTGTGGTGGCACCTATGTCCCTCATGAACAGGGGCAGTTGGTACTGATCATAGAAGTGCTCTGCTAACAATGACCACCTAACTGTAGTCAATTAGGGTACACAGGTTTTTACATGGCTTGACTTGTAAAGGCCCTAGGGCCATTAGCCTAATAACCTCCTATTAACCTATAAACCTATGACTATATTACTTTATTTATTATATTATAACATAAGAATGTTCAATCTAAATTGCTGAGTATGCCAGATTAGTACTTTTTGTCCACACTCTGTAAGGAGCTCAACTTATTACTAATATAAAAATCCTGCCAGCTAAGATGTGGAAACTTGATTTTGATCTAAAACATGCATAAGGATATATCCATTAGACTAAAACACTGTTGTTTGCATTTTTACTTTTAACCACAGTACTGACTGTTATAGCCATTTGTGAACTGATGGTGTGCAATATCACATTTGGGTACGGAATCTGCATTACAAACATCCATTTTTTGTATTCCTTCATTGTCAGATATTTGTAACCAGAAGATGTACCTTAATTTTATGTAACTATTACCACAAACATATCCACCTACACACACACTGTAGGTTGTAAAAATGATGAGCTTTTCTTTGTCATGGTTTAAACTTGTTATTTCAGTGAGCTATTAATAACAGCTGTTTGTAGTGTTGTTAATGTGATTAATTTTGTAGTTAATAAATAAATAATAATGCCCAGTAGGGTTTGTGTTATTGTAGAAATAATGCCTATCCAGGGGTGTTTTGAGGCCCGATGCCACAGGTAGATAGTCTCTACACCCCTGGAAGGGCATTATTTTCACAATAACACACATCCTGGAGGGCATTATTGTGCTAAGAGAATGGTCTGTTTGTAAAATCGTTGTGTTTTTATCTATTTATTTATTTATTATTACTATATTATTTTTTATATAGTTTTGATGTAAAATAGTTCCTCTGCCTGATGTTTTAAACTTGCTCTAGTATCTGTTAATGGCACCGAAAGAAGCATTTTACATCCAAAATATAATAATTTAAAAATATATCCAGGTATTTACTTTATTTTTTGGTTTCTTACTCATAAAACGCTTGGTTTGTTGCCAGTTATTGGAGATCGAAATTACTAAATAATGACATACATTTGAGTTTCAGACTTTTATTTCCTTCAGAAATTAATGCTAACACAAATCATTTATTTAAGCAAGTTTGTAATTTTATAAGAGCATTAATTACAATCTGTTCCTGTTTTTGAGCCTTTGTCCTCATTTATTTTAGGCTTATTGAGATATCTTGAGTTAAGAGGTTGAGAGGTAGACACACACATCTTAACTGCTGCTGCAGCCAGGGGATTGCTCGATCGCTGTCACTCTTTACTCTCTCGCTCTCTCTTACACACACACACACACACACACACACACACACACACACACACACACACACACACACACACACACACACTTTTTCTGTTTAATTTATTTTTTTACACTTTCTAAACAGCAATAGCACTCCTTAGCAATTGTAAAATAATAGCTCGATTGATCTGTCTCCCTCTGTCTCTGTCTCTTTTTCTCTCTTACTGTCATACACACATACACTGTCACGCACAGACATAAATAAATACACACATGCTCTTTTTATATTAATTTTTTTTCTTTTTACTTTTACACTTGCTAAACAGCAAAAGTGCTGCTTAGCGAGTGTAAAATAACAGCAGCTTTTGCTTTTTTTTCAGTCTGAGCTGCACAACAGTTTAATTTCCTACCATGAAGCAGTGGACTTGTTTTTCAGCAGGCATTACCTATAGATTAGCACCTTGCTGGAGAATGTTTGTTCTCCAATCAGGGTGCAATCTACAGGTTGCCCATTCTCCAAAATATGTGCAATTTTTCACTGGCCAAAACTGAGACTATGTACTAGTTTGTTTATGTGACACTGAGTCATAATCCATCTCTAGTTTTATATAAAGATTATTCCAAAAAATAACTCCTTGGAAAATAGCTTTATTTTAGCTGTTTATAGCCCTTTGCTGACTTCAGCAAGGCAGTTTCATGATCTAAAATTGTGGGCAGTGGCCATCTATAAAAAAATACCAAATGTCTGCTGTCTAACCTAGGTTATGCAGGATGTGACAAATTCTTTCTGAAATAATGTGAGATCTGAATTGTGAAAAATCTGAGGGGACATTCAAGATCTGTTGCAGGGAAGCAGGTGAAATGAAAAAAAAATGAAAAGTGCTGAAAACTTACTGAACAATAAACATCATGGTGATATTATAAGGAAAAATAATAACATTGCAGTAAGGTTAACACTGGAAAGTGGAGTTTCCTTTTTAAAGGAGCCATTTACTTCGGCCATGACATTAACGAAACCTTGTAATCCCCCTTTGGAAGACAGTACATGCAAAGGATCATCAGCAGATCTGCATTGCTGAAGGTAAAATGAACTATAACATTCTATTCACATAGACCTGGTAACGGAACAGTGAAGGGTGAATGAAACAAATCTATCCTTTTTTAGAAAAAAAAACAGCAGCAAATCCTATAGTCACAAAATATCACTTTGCCTATCATATGAGAAGTAAGTAAAACTTTTGTAGATCAACAAGCAATAAAGAACTAAAGGAAAACAACATTTCAATTAGCTTTGTTCTGATCAAATCATAATTCTATTTCAAATAGTGAATGCACAATGCTCCTGATGCTTAAATATCCAGTGGTGCATCCATTGTGTCCTTGCTAGTTTGCCATAATAGCAGCACAGCCAGGTTACTGTTAATGTCACCAGCCTATATGTACAATGTCATCAGCCTGTACATGCACAAGAAATCTGAAAATCATTCCATAATTTGAAATCCATAAGTCTGAGAAACATATAGGAAATCAGTGTGGACCTGGGAGGAAGACTAATTTGCCTTGGAGGAAAGGAATAAGGTATAAATAGAGCATGAAATGGTAGTCCTTTTGTCCAGAAAGAGACCAATGGTGTCCAGAGTACAGGGGTAAAAGTTATTTTCCATGATCAGCCAGGTGGACACAGTCTCAAAGCAGACCAGATCTTATTAAAATCGTACCTCATAGGCCAACTTCTCTGTATCACTATTGAAGAACCATATGTTTACACTATCACTCGATAATTATTATTCATTGTTATATCTGCAAACTATTTGTGTTCTAAGATTTAAAAAATACAAAAAATAACAGATTATACACACCAGTGAATATTCAGCATGCAAGTCAAAATTAGCATCAGCTTTAGAAGTAAGGCATATGTAGTTAGGGCACAACTGGGCCCAAAATGTTCATTAAATGGCCATCATATGCTGCCCTCTGAGTGTAATTTAATAACTGGCTGAGGTTTAGTTACACTTGAATAACAATGGATAAGAGAACACCTCTGCTAATAGCAAGTAATTAGTAGATGTGGGAAAAAAAGTCAATGTCATTAGTATCTCAAGATCAGTCTGTCCTTCTGTGACAGAAAACAGATAAAACAACCAAAACCACAGGATATTTAACAAGGAAATAATAAATAATTACAGATTTCAGCTACAAGGCACTCAAGGCCATTTAATAAGTTTAAAGTAAAGTAAAATCCACTGCTCAGCAAGCAAACGCTGTAGTTCCGTGAGGTAGATATAATGTAAGTCACAAAGGAAGCGGAGTACAGCAGAAGTAAGAACAAAACTCTAAATTTAATTCCAAGAATGTGCACTTATAACATACGGATGAGCGCTTTCACCATTACAGCTTCTTCAGATCCTTGTATAAAAGTCACAGTAAACCTCCCCTTATATAAGCAGCTCAATTAATCAATTAAAACAATTTAAACAATTAAAAGCAATACTGGAGAATTTAAAGAACTCTCCCGTATGTTAATGTAAAGTAAGACAAAAATATATAATATAATACAACATGTTCCTTGCATATTGGGAGGAACATGTTTTATTTAAGAATGCACTTTTCTGTGAACATGTGGTGTTCTACAGAAGGTTTGTTGATGACCTTTTTGTTCTTTGGAATGGAACATCAGAACAGCTGGAATAAATGCTATCCATTATGAATGATTTAACTACATTCCTTACTTTTACCATGAACTATTCCACACATAGAATTGATTTTTTAGACCTATATATTAAGAGATTAACAGATGATATGATAAATACGGGGGTCTATCGCAAGGCATGTTACTGCAATTCCTTGTTATTAAGGTCTAGTATGCACCCACAATTTGTTTTTAAGAATATAATGAAAGGACAGGCCATTAGAGCCTCGAGATTGAACCCCACTGAACAGGGATTTATCTCAGAATTAGACAATCTGAGAAATAGATTACTGACCCGGGGATACAAGGATAATGAGATTATACCATACATGGAGGAAGCATACATGTCACGCACCACTTCAGGTGCACCACACTTTGGACCCAGGGTCCAAGATCAAACCGTTGGAGATCATATGTTAAATAGATCTATTAAATTTTCTACTCTGTATACTTCTGATCAATATCAGTTAAAGGAAATTATTAGCAAACATTGGGATATTCTCCTGGTTGATGATGACTTGAAACGCATTGTGGGGGAGACACCAAGTTTCCCATTTCGGAATAAGAGCAACCTAAAGCGATTGCTTTGTCACCCCAGACATGATAGGATTATGAAGAACACTGGTCACACTAAACCCTGTGGTCACTGCAACTTCTGTTCATTTATTGATAGCAGTGAGGTGTTTATACACCCGGATGTACACACCTTTTTCTCCATCAAGGCAGATGCAGATTGTATGACACCTAATGTGGTGTATTTAGCTACTTGTCAGGCATGCCCGAGTTTCTATGTTGGTAAAACTAACCGGCCATTAAGGGATGGAATGAGAGAGCATATTTACCACATGAGAAAGGGCACTTTACACAATGCCTTACAAAACATATAACCACCAATGACAATGATCATACTTTCTTGTTCCGGGTCCTAGAGATAATTGTTGTGAATAAGAGGGGTGGTAATACTATGAATCTTACTGAATCTAAGGAGACTGACTGGATCATTCGTTTGAAAGCTGATAGGGGCAGGGGTTGAATGATAGAGCTTCTATAAAACCTAAGCTGAGACAACGCAGGCACATAAAATGAACTATCATTTATTTGTATATGTTCTTGATTATGTATTTTATCAACATTAACTTATCAGAATGTTTATTTATATGTTTTTAGGTCACTATGCAAGTTTTATATATTTTTGTCTTACTTTACATTAACATACGGGAGAGTTCTTTAAATTCTCCAGTATTGCTTTTAATTGTTTAAATTGTTTTAATTGATTAATTGAGCTGCTTATATAAGGGGAGGTTTACTGTGACTTTTATACAAAGATCTGAAGAAGCTGTAATGGTGAAAGCGCTCATCCGTATGTTATAAGTGCACATTCTTGTAATTAAATTTGGAGTTTTGTTCTTACTTCTGCTGTACTCCGCTTCCTTTGTGACTTACATTTAATAAGTTTATTTCAGCAGCTTTTCTTTAGTAACTCCATATAATTTTATCAATATTCCAGGCAGTCAATATGTTATATAGGATATGTACATTGGACAAAAATACATGTTATAATAGTCCATAAATACCTTAACCTCAAAGAAAGCAGATCCAAACGTGGGCCATTTGAAGAGAATCTTTAGAAAGGCTAATTTGGCTTCTTCTCTCGTCTTTCCTGCATGCTTGTTGAAATAAGCCACAATGGACTACAAAGAAAACAGAAAAGGCTTACTTGATTATTTGTACATTACACCGGGAATGTTACAAGAATAACTGAACATAAAAACAGTTTCTCAGTCATTGCTGGAAACATGGTACAAATAAAAAGGTCGGTCAGTTTCCAGATTGTTGCAGTATAAATAATATTTATTTGTTTTAAACCACATTCTTGCTTCAAAAAGAATAATTATCTTCAAGAAACTGATTTTTGTAACAAAAAGAGCGGTTGCCTTATGAAACAAATTGCTAGCTATAAAGATAGTCAACCGTTTAAGTCTGCTCAAAGCAAAACTAAACTTATTGTTTGCTAAAGTTATTTACAAACCAGTCTCCACAAGATACAGACACCAGAATAATCATACATGAGATTTACAAGTCTGTTGCAAAACAAACATGGAAACACTGAAATCACTTTACATTATTTCATACTTCACAAAAATACTATACAGCTGAGAAGACCACAGCAACATTTATAAGAGATAATATTAAGGCAACAAAATATTAACTGCATGACATTAACAACAGACATGGCAGTAATAATAATAAAAATAAAAATATGTAAAAGTAATAGAGCATACTTATATTTAACATTTCATATTATCAATACAGCAACATCTATTATGAATAATTTTGAAAAAATATTCAGGAGCCAAACAATAATTTACATAATTTTAGAGGCTGTTCAAAGTATATATTTCACAAATGTGTAATAATAAAATGTTACTGAAGGATGGAAAAAAAACTCACCAGACATATTACCATATTCATTCATTTATTAAGAATGCATATCAGAACCATCACAGGGTAACACAGTACACTGATATATTAATATATTATACTCTCTATATAAGTGCGTGTGCTCTCTATATAAGTGTGTGTGTGTGTGTGTGTGTGTGTGTGTGTGTGTGTGTGTGTGTGTGTGTGTGTGTGTCTGTGTGTGTGTGTGTGTGTGTGTATCAATGGGCTCAGTACAAGAAATGTAAGAATAAGAAATTATTAAAATAATTAGATTCATGTAAAGACTGAGAGAGCAGATATTGAATTAGAAAGAAAGAGAACTTAAAGTACTGAACTACTGAAGACTGGAGTTTCTGCTAATTCTTCTTCTGGCAATTTGTTTTAGTATTGTACAGTTCTTAGACAGGTTTTAGTTTCTCTAACATTTCTTTATTGTTGTGAATTATTAAATGAAAGTTATGTACTTAACATGAAGGTAGATCATCATGCTCTAGATGTGTCCACTTCAAAAGGTAGGACTTATCACCTCAGAGAGGACTAATTTGGCTTTATGGGATTTTCCATAGCTTGAGCTCCTCCACTATCTCCCATAATGCTATTCACCCATCACTTTGCCACATCTAGTTTTCCCACTAAAGCTAAGAGGTCACAAAGAGTCCCAGCATACCTAAACTGTCTACAGAATGACATGCACTGCTGTGTGGCAAGGCTTCAGAAGCTCAACTAAGCTGAGAATGGGAGAGAAAGAAAGATCTCCCACCATGCCCCAAGATTCTCGTTACACCTTTCTAAACATACTGGAAAATATTAAGATATAACCAAACACTCTAATACTGGGTGATTTCAACTACCCTGCCATTAAATGGGAAAACTACTCGGGTACCAACACCTTTTCCCAATGGTTCTTGGAATTCATAAATTCTAATGCCCTGGATTAACTAATCCATTGTCCCACCAGGGGCTCCAATATCCTAGACCTGGTCATTACCGACATGGGAGAGAGATGCTCCACACCAGTGGTCACCCCCTCATTGGTTAGGTATGACCATAAGCAAATCACCCTTCACATCCATAACCCACCCCCACCCCCCAGTAAAGAAACCTCAGTAAAAAACTTCTCCAAAGCCAACTTCATGCTACTCAAGTCAGAAGTAGCAAACTTCATGACACCCCTGCAGATGGGAACTGAAAGTTTGACTGCTGAGTCCTACACTAGGGCACTGTATGAGCATATCCACTCGTGCATGAATCGTGCCACCCCAAATAGAAGCAAGATGCTCTCTTCCAAAAAAAGGAAGACAGTCTGGTGGTCCCCTGCCATAAACAAACTATACAACAGAAGGAAGAAACTGTTGCAGAAAAGAGGAAAATCCCACGATGCAAAAAAAACTCCCTTACCAGCCTCAGTAAGAAGCTGAGATCCCTCATAAAATCCCCCAAAGCTAGTTACGAAAATAAAATTGCCAAAGATTCCAAAGACACCCACAAGGCATTCTATAGTTATGTCAAGAATCTAAATGGCAATGCTCAGATCTGCTCTGAGCTACAACAGAATGGCATTAAATATACTGATCCCAAGGACATTGCCAATATCCAGGCAGATCGATTTAGTGCCAACTTCATCCCCCCTCTCACCTCCTAAAGGGCCCATCTCAATATCAAAAGACTGTCAAATTCCGCTAATCATGGCCACACAGGTATAAACTGCACTCTCCAAAGCTAAGAATACAGCATCCATGGGAACAGATGACATCCCGGGCTGTGTACTACATGAACTACAAAATGAACTGGCACCTCACTTAAGTGTCATGTTTAATCACAGCCTCACCTCAGGCTTTGGGCCCACTGAGTGGTGCACAGCTACATTTATCCCACTCCACAAGGGGGGATCCACCTTGTTTCACGGGAACTACTGTCCCATCAGTCGGATGAGCCTGATCTGCAAGGGCATGGAACGCATTATCATGGAACGTATAAACACAGACATTGGCAACGTTCAAACACTGGACACCACCCAGTTTGGGTTCGTGAAGGGACGATCCTGTCTCCTGAACCTGACTGACTTCTTTGAATCAGTCTCCAGAGCTGTGGACGAGGGTAAGGCAGTCCACACAGCCTATCTGGACCTTGCCAAGGCCTTCGACACCATCCCCCACTCTGGAATCAAAGATAAACTTACTAACCTGGGCATAAATCCCTACTTCACTCGATGGGTTGGTTGCCAACTGGCTTACTGACAGAACCCAGACTGTAAAAAGAGCCAACTCCAAATCCAGCTCCAGACAAATGACAAGTGGAGTACCTCAGGGTTCAGTCCTGGGACCGTTCTTGTTTGGCATCTACTTCTCTGAAGTACAGGCCAACATTAAGGGACTATGGCTAACAAAGTTCGCAGATGACTGCAAACTGGGAGCCATTACTGAATCCCCAAATGATGTGGATATTCTACAAAAAGGCCTTACAGAAACAGGTGCTTGGTGCCAGAGCCACTGGCTCAAGCTTAATGCAAAGAAATGTATAGTTATCCCCTTTGGGAAAAAACATGTACCCATGAATTACCACATAGGTGGCAGTACACTAAACACTGAAAGTGTGATGAGAGACTTAGGGACACAGGTGGACAGTGTTCTCACCTTCGATAATCACATCTCCTCAACAATCAGGAAATGCTTCTATGTGGCACACCTCATCAGTAAGGGCTTTTCATCCAGAAAAAGGAGATCATTGTCCCACTGTACTCATCCCTCATTAGACCCATTATAGAGTACAATGCCCCATTTGGTATGTACCTCACAAGACATCTGCAACAGCTTGAAATGCCACAGACATACCTCATTAAAAGAATCACAGGCCTAAAGCAGATGCCCTATGCTGACCATCTAAAAAAACTAGACCCATTATAGAGTACAATGTCCCATTTGGTGTGTACCTCACAAGACACCTGCAACAGCTGGAAATGCCGCAGAAATACCTCATTAAAAGAATCACAGGCCTAAAGCAGATGCCCTATGCTGACCATCTAAAAAAACTCCAACTATACTCTGTGGCATATTGTCTACTCAGAGGCAATCTCTGCTTAACATACAAGGCCATGTCAAACCCTGAGCTGTCGGACATGCTCCACTTAAAGAAATCCCAATCACTCAGAGCCACACGCTCCAGGGATCTAAACCTTGTCATCACAATGAACAAAACATGGTGGAGGGATAGGTTCTCGACCCAGCGACTCCCCATACTCTGGAGTACACTGCCCATACATGTCAAGCAGGGCGCCTCCTTTTCCCTCTTCAAAAGGAACCTCAACGATTGGATGGGAGATAGGAAATTCACCCCAGGGATCACGTCAGTCGCCCTGCTAGACAGGGGTCCAAGGAAGTAAATATTGTGGGAAGAAATATCCAGGGAATTGTTATGGCTAGGCTTGTTTAGGCCCTAGGGCCGATAGCTTAGTACCAACCTATGAACCTATATATCCTCGTGGTGGCCAGCAGTGTTCCTCTAGCAGCAGAGACCAGAAAAGACTACCTTTCCAGATTTTAAGTATTTTTCTTGGCTTTTTCGACTTTTTGTGCCTTTCGACTACTGTTTCTGCTTATTTTATCAAAGTTTGCACTGTTTTTTCTGTGTTTATAAGTTAAAACTGTTTACTGCACTTGCTAGTTTAAGTTTTGCCTAAAAGTTAAACTACAGGCTAATACACTCAAGTGTACTAGCTTTTGATAGCATTTAATCGAAAATCATAGCATTTATTGTGTTTTCTGCTTTTCTGTAAAAAAAACTTGAGAAAAACAAAAAAATATCCTTGCTTTCCATACTTTCCTAACTAGTGTTCCAGAGACCAGATTTTGCTGATCCCTGGGCTTTGTCTTGGTTCCTGTTTTCTCCATTTTCCTTGTTTGGTCAAGGGGTAGTTTCTTTACTCACTAGTGGGAGTAGGGAGTACTGAACTGCCTGTTTGTCCTCAGAGGAGTGGTTTAAGGCAGTAACTTGTAGTTTATTGGCCATTTTGGGTCATTTCCTGTCTTTTCCAGCCCCCTGCTATAAAGCTCGCTTTGGCGGGCTTTTCCAGCTATTGAGAACTCAGCACAGCTCCTCGTGGTGGCCAGCAGTGTTCCTCTAGCAGCAGAGACCAGAAAAGACTACCTTTCCAGATTTTAAGTATTTTTCTTGGCTTTTTCGACTTTTTGTGCCTTTCGACTACTGTTTCTGCTTATTTTATCAAAGTTTGCACTGTTTTTACTGTGTTTATAAGTTAAAACTGTTTACTGCACTTGCTAGTTTAAGTTTTGCCTAAAAGTTAAACTACAGGCTAATACACTCAAGTGTACTAGCTTTTGATAGCATTTAATCGAAAATCATAGCATTTATTGTGTTTTCTGCTTTTCTGTAAAAAAACTTGAAAAAAAAAAAAAATATCCTTGCTTTCCATACTTTCCTAACTAGTGTTCCAGAGACCAGATTTTGCTGATCCCTGGGCTTTGTCTTGGTTCCTGTTTTCTCCATTTTCCTTGTTTGGTCAAGGGGTAGTTTCTTTACTCACTAGTGGGAGTAGGGAGTACTGAACTGTCTGTTTGTCCTCAGAGGAGAGGTTTAAGGCAGTAACTTGTAGTTTATTGGCCATTTTGGGTCATTTCCTGTCTTTTCCAGCCCCCTGCTATAAAGCTCGTTTTGGCGGGCTTTTCCAGCTATTGAGAACTCAGCACAGCTCCTCGTGGTGGCCAGCAGTGTTCCTCTAGCAGCAGAGACCAGAAAAGACTACCTTTCCAGATTTTAAGTATTTTTCTTGGCTTTTTCGACTTTTTGTGCCTTTCGACTACTGTTTCTGCTTATTTTATCAAAGTTTGCACTGTTATTCTGTGTTTATAAGTTAAAACTGTTTACTGCACTTGCTAGTTTAAGTTTTGCCTAAAAGTTAAACTACAGGCTAATACACTCAAGTGTACTAGCTTTTGATAGCATTTAATCGAAAATCATAGCATTTATTGTGTTTTCTGCTTTTCTGTAAAAAAACTTGAAAAAAACAAAAAAAATATCCTTGCTTTCCATACTTTCCTAAACTAGTGTTCCAGAGACCAGATTTTGCTGATCCCTGGGCTTTGTCTTGGTTCCTGTTTTCTCCATTTTCCTTGTTTGGTCAAGGGGTAGTTTCTTTACTCACTAGTGGGAGTAGGGAGTACTGAACTGCCTGTTTGTCCTCAGAGGAGTGGTTTAAGGCAGTAACTTGTAGTTTATTGGCCATTTTGGGTCATTTCCTGTCTTTTCCAGCCCCCTGCTATAAAGCTCGCTTTGGCGGGCTTTTCCAGCTATTGAGAACTCAGCACAGCTCCTCGTGGTGGCCAGCAGTGTTCCTCTAGCAGCAGAGACCAGAAAAGACTACCTTTCCAGATTTTAAGTATTTTTCTTGGCTTTTTCGACTTTTTGTGCCTTTCGACTACTGTTTCTGCTTATTTTATCAAAGTTTGCACTGTATTTTCTGTGTTTATAAGTTAAAACTGTTTACTGCACTTGCTAGTTTAAGTTTTGCCTAAAAGTTAAACTACAGGCTAATACACTCAAGTGTACTAGCTTTTGATAGCATTTAATCGAAAATCATAGCATTTATTGTGTTTTCTGCTTTTCTGTAAAAAAACTTGAAAAAAACAAAAAACAAAAAAATATCCTTGCTTTCCATACTTTCCTAACTAGTGTTCCAGAGACCAGATTTTGCTGATCCCTGGGCTTTGTCTTGGTTCCTGTTTTCTCCATTTTCCTTGTTTGGTCAAGGGGTAGTTTCTTTACTCACTAGTGGGAGTAGGGAGTACTGAACTGCCTGTTTGTCCTCAGAGGAGTGGTTTAAGGCAGTAACTTGTAGTTTATTGGCCATTTTGGGTCATTTCCTGTCTTTTCCAGCCTCCTGCTATAAAGCTCGTTTTGGCGGGCTTTTCAGCTATTGAGAACTCAGCACAGCTCCTCGTGGTGGCCAGCAGTGTTCCTCTAGCAGCAGAGACCAGAAAAGACTACCTTTCCAGATTTTAAGTATTTTTCTTGGCTTTTTCGACTTTTTGTGCCTTTCGACTACTGTTTCTGCTTATTTTATCAAAGTTTGCACTGTTATTCTGTGTTTATAAGTTAAAACTGTTTACTGCACTTGCTAGTTTAAGTTTTGCCTAAAAGTTAAACTACAGGCTAATACACTCAAGTGTACTAGCTTTTGATAGCATTTAATCGAAAATCATAGCATTTATTGTGTTTTCTGCTTTTCTGTAAAAAACTTGAAAAACAAAAAAATATCCTTGCTTTCCATACTTTCCTAACTAGTGTTCCAGAGACCAGATTTTGCTGATCCCTGGGCTTTGTCTTGGTTCCTGTTTTCTCCATTTTCCTTGTTTGGTCAAGGGGTAGTTTCTTTACTCACTAGTGGGAGTAGGGAGTACTGAACTGCCTGTTTGTCCTCAGAGGAGTGGTTTAAGGCAGTAACTTGTAGTTTATTGGCCATTTTGGGTCATTTCCTGTCTTTTCCAGCCCCCTGCTATAAAGCTCGTTTTGGCGGGCTTTTTCAGCTATTGAGAACTCAGCACAGCTCCTCGTGGTGGCCAGCAGTGTTCCTCTAGCAGCAGAGACCAGAAAAGACTACCTTTCCAGATTTTAAGTATTTTTCTTGGCTTTTTCGACTTTTTGTGCCTTTCGACTACTGTTTCTGCTTATTTTATCAAAGTTTGCACTGTTTTTTCTGTGTTTATAAGTTAAAACTGTTTACTGCACTTGCTAGTTTAAGTTTTGCCTAAAAGTTAAACTACAGGCTAATACACTCAAGTGTACTAGCTTTTGATAGCATTTAATCGAAAATCATAGCATTTATTGTGTTTTCTGCTTTTCTGTAAAAAACTTGAAAACACAAAAAAATATCCTTGCTTTCCATACTTTCCTAAACTAGTGTTCCAGAGACCAGATTTTGCTGATCCCTGGGCTTTGTCTTGGTTCCTGTTTTCTCCATTTTCCTTGTTTGGTCAAGGGGTAGTTTCTTTACTCACTAGTGGGAGTAGGGAGTACTGAACTGCCTGTTTGTCCTCAGAGGAGTGGTTTAAGGCAGTAACTTGTAGTTTATTGGCCATTTTGGGTCATTTCCTGTCTTTTCCAGCCCCTGCTATAAAGCTCGTTTTGGCGGGCTTTTCAGCTATTGAGAACTCAGCACAGCTCCTCGTGGTGGCCAGCAGTGTTCCTCTAGCAGCAGAGACCAGAAAAGACTACCTTTCCAGATTTTAAGTATTTTTCTTGGCTTTTTCGACTTTTTGTGCCTTTCGACTACTGTTTCTGCTTATTTTATCAAAGTTTGCACTGTTTTTCTGTGTTTATAAGTTAAAACTGTTTACTGCACTTGCTAGTTTAAGTTTTGCCTAAAAGTTAAACTACAGGCTAATACACTCAAGTGTACTAGCTTTTGATAGCATTTAATCGAAAATCATAGCATTTATTGTGTTTTCTGCTTTTCTGTAAAAAAACTTGAAAAAGCAAAAAAATATCCTTGCTTTCCATACTTTCCTAAACTAGTGTTCCAGAGACCAGATTTTGCTGATCCCTGGGCTTTGTCTTGGTTCCTGTTTTCTCCATTTTCCTTGTTTGGTCAAGGGGTAGTTTCTTTACTCACTAGTGGGAGTAGGGAGTACTGAACTGCCTGTCTGTCCTCAGAGGAGTGGTTTAAGGCAGTAACTTGTAGTTTATTGGCCATTTTGGGTCATTTCCTGTCTTTTCCAGCCCCCTGCTATAAAGCTCGTTTTGGCGGGCTTTCGCAGCTATTGAGAACTCAGCACAGCTCCTCGTGGTGGCCAGCAGTGTTCCTCTAGCAGCAGAGACCAGAAAAGACTACCTTTCCAGATTTTAAGTATTTTTCTTGGCTTTTTCGACTTTTTGTGCCTTTCGACTACTGTTTCTGCTTATTTTATCAAAGTTTGCACTGTTTTTCTGTGTTTATAAGTTAAAACTGTTTACTGCACTTGCTAGTTTAAGTTTTGCCTAAAAGTTAAACTACAGGCTAATACACTCAAGTGTACTAGCTTTTGATAGCATTTAATCGAAAATCATAGCATTTATTGTGTTTTCTGCTTTTCTGTAAAAAAACTTGAAAAAACAAAAAAATATCCTTGCTTTCCATACTTTCCTAAACTAGTGTTCCAGAGACCAGATTTTGCTGATCCCTGGGCTTTGTCTTGGTTCCTGTTTTCTCCATTTTCCTTGTTTGGTCAAGGGGTAGTTTCTTTACTCACTAGTGGGAGTAGGGAGTACTGAACTGCCTGTTTGTCCTCAGAGGAGTGGTTTAAGGCAGTAACTTGTAGTTTATTGGCCATTTTGGGTCATTTCCTGTCTTTTCCAGCCCCCTGCTATAAAGCTCGTTTTGGCGGGCTTTTCCAGCTATTGAGAACTCAGCACAGCTCCTCGTGGTGGCCAGCAGTGTTCCTCTAGCAGCAGAGACCAGAAAAGACTACCTTTCCAGATTTTAAGTATTTTTCTTGGCTTTTTCGACTTTTTGTGCCTTTCGACTACTGTTTCTGCTTATTTTATCAAAGTTTGCACTGTTTTTTCTGTGTTTATAAGTTAAAACTGTTTACTGCACTTGCTAGTTTAAGTTTTGCCTAAAAGTTAAACTACAGGCTAATACACTCAAGTGTACTAGCTTTTGATAGCATTTAATCGAAAATCATAGCATTTATTGTGTTTTCTGCTTTTCTGTAAAAAACTTGAAAAACAAAAAAATATCCTTGCTTTCCATACTTTCCTAAACTAGTGTTCCAGAGACCAGATTTTGCTGATCCCTGGGCTTTGTCTTGGTTCCTGTTTTCTCCATTTTCCTTGTTTGGTCAAGGGGTAGTTTCTTTACTCACTAGTGGGAGTAGGGAGTACTGAACTGCCTGTTTGTCCTCAGAGGAGTGGTTTAAGGCAGTAACTTGTAGTTTATTGGCCATTTTGGGTCATTTCCTGTCTTTTCCAGCCCCTGCTATCTAGCTCGTTTTGGCGGGCTTTATCAGCTATTGAGAACTCAGCACAGCTCCTCGTGGTGGCCAGCAGTGTTCCTCTAGCAGCAGAGACCAGAAAAGACTACCTTTCCAGATTTTAAGTATTTTTCTTGGCTTTTTCGACTTTTTGTGCCTTTCGACTACTGTTTCTGCTTATTTTATCAAAGTTTGCACTGTTTTTCTGTGTTTATAAGTTAAAACTGTTTACTGCACTTGCTAGTTTAAGTTTTGCCTAAAAGTTAAACTACAGGCTAATACACTCAAGTGTACTAGCTTTTGATAGCATTTAATCGAAAATCATAGCATTTATTGTGTTTTCTGCTTTTCTGTAAAAAACTTGAAAAAACAAAAAAATATCCTTGCTTTCCATACTTTCCTAAACTAGTGTTCCAGAGACCAGATTTTGCTGATCCCTGGGCTTTGTCTTGGTTCCTGTTTTCTCCATTTTCCTTGTTTGGTCAAGGGGTAGTTTCTTTACTCACTAGTGGGAGTAGGGAGTACTGAACTGCCTGTTTGTCCTCAGAGGAGTGGTTTAAGGCAGTAACTTGTAGTTTATTGGCCATTTTGGGTCATTTCCTGTCTTTTCCAGCCCCCTGCTATAAAGCTCGTTTTGGCGGGCTTTTTCAGCTATTGAGAACTCAGCACAGCTCCTCGTGGTGGCCAGCAGTGTTCCTCTAGCAGCAGAGACCAGAAAAGACTACCTTTCCAGATTTTAAGTATTTTTCTTGGCTTTTTCGACTTTTGTGCCTTTCGACTACTGTTTCTGCTTATTTTATCAAAGTTTGCACTGTTTTTCTGTGTTTATAAGTTAAAACTGTTTACTGCACTTGCTAGTTTAAGTTTTGCCTAAAAGTTAAACTACAGGCTAATACACTCAAGTGTACTAGCTTTTGATAGCATTTAATCGAAAATCATAGCATTTATTGTGTTTTCTGCTTTTCTGTAAAAAACTTGAAAAAAACAAAAAAATATCCTTGCTTTCCATACTTTCCTAAACTAGTGTTCCAGAGACCAGATTTTGCTGATCCCTGGGCTTTGTCTTGGTTCCTGTTTTCTCCATTTTCCTTGTTTGGTCAAGGGGTAGTTTCTTTACTCACTAGTGGGAGTAGGGAGTACTGAACTGCCTGTCTGTCCTCAGAGGAGTGGTTTAAGGCAGTAACTTGTAGTTTATTGGCCATTTTGGGTCATTTCCTGTCTTTTCCAGCCCCCTGCTATAAAGCACGTTTTGGCGTGCTTTTCCAGCTATTGAGAACTCAGCACAGCTCCTCGTGGTGGCCAGCAGTGTTCCTCTAGCAGCAGAGACCAGAAAAGACTACCTTTCCAGATTTTAAGTATTTTTCTTGGCTTTTTCGACTTTTTGTGCCTTTCGACTACTGTTTCTGCTTATTTTATCAAAGTTTTCACTGTTTTTTCTGTGTTTATAAGTTAAAACTGTTTACTGCACTTGCTAGTTTAAGTTTTGCCTAAAAGTTAAACTACAGGCTAATACACTCAAGTGTACTAGCTTTTGATAGCATTTAATCGAAAATCATAGCATTTATTGTGTTTTCTGCTTTTCTGTAAAAAACTTGAAAAAACAAAAAAATATCCTTGCTTTCCATACTTTCCTAAACTAGTGTTCCAGAGACCAGATTTTGCTGATCCCTGGGCTTTGTCTTGGTTCCTGTTTTCTCCATTTTCCTTGTTTGGTCAAGGCGTAGTTTCTTTACTCACTAGTGGGAGTAGGGAGTACTGAACTGCCTGTTTGTCCTCAGAGGAGTGGTTTAAGGCAGTAACTTGTAGTTTATTGGCCATTTTGGGTCATTTCCTGTCTTTTCCAGCCCCTGCTATAAAGCTCGTTTTGGCGGGCTTTTTCAGCTATTGAGAACTCAGCACAGCTCCTCGTGGTGGCCAGCAGTGTTCCTCTAGCAGCAGAGACCAGAAAAGACTACCTTTCCAGATTTTAAGTATTTTTCTTGGCTTTTTCGACTTTTTGTGCCTTTCGACTACTGTTTCTGCTTATTTTATCAAAGTTTGCACTGTTTTTTCTGTGTTTATAAGTTAAAACTGTTTACTGCACTTGCTAGTTTAAGTTTTGCCTAAAAGTTAAACTACAGGCTAATACACTCAAGTGTACTAGCTTTTGATAGCATTTAATCGAAAATCATAGCATTTATTGTGTTTTCTGCTTTTCTGTAAAAAAACTTGAAAAAAACAAAAAAAATATCCTTGCTTTCCATACTTTCCTAAACTAGTGTTCCAGAGACCAGATTTTGCTGATCCCTGGGCTTTGTCTTGGTTCCTGTTTTCTCCATTTTCCTTGTTTGGTCAAGGGGTAGTTTCTTTACTCACTAGTGGGAGTAGGGAGTACTGAACTGCCTGTTTGTCCTCAGAGGAGTGGTTTAAGGCAGTAACTTGTAGTTTATTGGCCATTTTGGGTCATTTCCTGTCTTTTCCAGCCCCCTGCTATAAAGCACGCTTTAGCGCGATTTAGCATGATTTAGCGCGGAGTTGCCACTGTTGCACACTAGGGCAGCGCCGGTTAAGCAGGTTTAAACTATTCGGGCTACCTAAAGTCCACTCTTCAAATTTTCCCTTGAAACTACCTTCCTCGACCTATACTACTGATCTAATCAGCGTATCCTATAACTAAAAAGATCATCTCTACTTGACTCTAAGTAGACTATTCTCTATCTGTTAAACCTAGCACTTGCTCCTACAGTACTTATTACCTTGATACGGCACTCTTATAGATAGCACCCCAAAAGGCAACCCCCATTTCTCGGTCACCCACATCCCTCTGAATCTTTTTAAAGTTTTTGTCTATCCTTCTAGCATGTCGAGGGATCAGTTGCTAGTGTCATCTCCTGCTCAGCTGGTGAACCTGGGAATATTGAGGCAATGTTACAATTGCCTCATGTACACAGACAACCCTCTCCTCCTCCCACAAAACACAAATACATGCGAGAGATGCAACTATACGGCCAAACTGGAGGCTGAGCTCTCTCAACATAGGACTGGCAAGACCAGTCAGGAGGGAAGGTTACCACACACACTATAGACCCAGTCTCACATAGTACCATTACAACCTCAAATCATACACATAAACACACAAAGACATACTCGGAGGCTCTGATCAAAAATCTACCAAAACAGCAGAGGCCACCAAAGCAGACACCCAAAACACCAACTCAGAACACAACACCTGCAACACATAGACCTCACAGTCAGAGTGTCAAACAGTCACAGCCCTTAAGGCCAAACACAATGCCAGACACACTAGTCATTGGTGACTCCATAGTCAGACACACTGATGTCCCGCTCACCAGACTGAGTAAGGAGAAGGTCACAGTAAGCTGTCTGTGCGGCGCTAGAATCCGCCACATAACGCAAGCACTCAGATCTCTCAACAGCAGGTACAAATATGACTCAGTCATTGTCCACGCTGGTGTAACGACCTGAGACGTACCTCCTTGGACTACATGAAAAGAGACATTGAGGAGCTCTCTGATTATGTAGCCCAGGCAGGTATGACCCTGACCTTGAGCAGTATCCTACCTTCACCAAGAATGATGCCACAATACAGAGATAAGATGATCAGCTTTAACAATTGGCTTAAACACTGGTGTCATTCAAAGGGGATCCAGTATCTGTCTGCCTGGGATGACATGCTGGACAAGCCACGCTGCCAAGGGACGGCTTGCACCTGTCACCCTGGGATTCGGATATTGGCAAAGGCTCTTGCCACCCCATAGTGCCTTTTTAGGCAAGGCTCAAATTCTAAACCTACCACCCTAGAACACAAAAAGGAAATAAACTAAGGGTAATGCTGCTCAATGCCAGAAGTCTAAATCTCAAAATGCACGCACTCGAGGCCCTTCTCAGTATGGAGAACATCGATGTCTGTGCAGTGACAGAAACCTGGTTCAAGGCTCCTGAGAGCACCCCAGCTATCAGGTTTTACCTCATATCATGCGTTCCGGCCCCAAAATCAGGAAAATACCAAGAAAGGAGGGGGGGTATCCATATTCATCAAGGACACCCACACCTCAAGACTGGTGGCAACGCATGATGCATCGGAGACCATCCAGGTGCAATTAACCGTAGGCAAGACTGCTCTGCAAATAGTAGCATGTTACAGGCCACCCTCACAAACTCAGGAACCTCACATGGCCTTCCTGAAAACACTAGAGGGATAAATGTATCACCAAACACCATCATACTAGGTGACTTCAATTACCCAAATATAGACTGGGAACACTACTCAAGCCCAAACACCCTAGCCCAAAAGTTCCTGGAATTCATAAACTCAAATGCCATGGAACAGCTAGTCACCATTCCCACAAGAGGAGACAACATACTCGATCTCATCATCACGAACATGGGAGCACAATGTTCAACACCGAAGTATACCCCTCACTGGTGAGATCAGATCACAAACTAATCTCGCTGGAGGTCCTCATCCCACCCCACCTGAAATAAAAAGACCACAGTAAAGAACTTCCCAAAGCCGACTTCACACTTCTAAAGACTAGTGTGGTCTCCTTTAAGGCCCCCGAGCCGGCGGAAAACAGTACTCAAGCCGCTGAATCACTTACAAATGCCTTCTACCAGCACCTGCAGGACTGCATGGATAAGGCAATCCCAAGCAAAACAAAGACTCTTTGTACCAAAGGCAAGCGTCCAGTCTGGTGGACCCCAGCCATAAACAAACTCTACAACAAAGGAGGAAGCTACTACAAGATAGAGCAAAATCCTTAAAAGGTAAGACACCCTTAATCACTATAAGTAAAAACTAAGAGCTCTCATAAAATCATCCAAAGCAAATTTCGAGAGAAAAATAGCTAAAGACTCAAAAGACAATCATAAGGCCTTCTTTAGCTATGTTAGAAACCTAGGAGGAAACTCCCAGATATGCTCAGAACTAGTTCAAAATGATGTGAAGATTACTGATCCTACAGACATTGCCAACATACTGGCTGACAGGTTCAGTGCAAACTTCTCACCCCTCCCCCAAAGGCGAGATATCTATACCAAATGATTGCAGCCCCCCAAACATCTCCAGCGCCCAAGTGAGTACTGCTCTCTCCAAAGCAAAAAACAAAGCATCCATGGGACCTGATGGTGTCCCCGGCTGTGTGCTCCACGAACTCAATGAGGAATTAAACCCACAGCTAGGACAGCTGTTTAATCAAAGTCTTACCTCTGGATACGTACCCAGGGAGTGGCGCACTGCAACTGTGGTCCCACTTCACAAAGGCGGTGCCTCCACCGACCCTGGTAATTACCGGCCCATTAGCTTGACAAGCCTTATCTGCAAAGCCATGGAGAGGATCATAATGGACCTCATAAATAAAGACATTGGGAATTTACAGACTTTGGATCCAACCCAGTTTGGCTTTGTCAAAGGCAGATCATGCCTTTTAAACTTGGTTGACTTTTTCGAAACAGTCACCAAAGCCATTGATGAGGGAAAGGCAGTCCATACAGCCTACCTCGATCTGGCTAAGGCCTATGATACAATACCCCACTCGGGTATCATTGAAAAACTCATCAGCTTAAATGTTAACCCATACATCACAAGATGGGTTGCAAACTGGCTGAGTGACAGAACCCACAGGGTCAGAGTTGCTGGCGCCATGTCAGACTCAAAGCCTGTCACAAGTGGTGTCCCACAGGGCTCAGTCCTGGGCCCACTCTTGTTTGGCATCTACTTTTCTGAAGTACAAGCAAACACAGGAGGGTTATGGCTGACAAAGTTTGCAGATGACTGCAAACTGGGCCATAGTAGAAAACACATCTGACACAGATATCCTTCAGAAGGGTCTCACAGAAACGGATAACTGGTGCCAGAGCCACGGCCTAAAGTTAAATGCCAAAAATGCATAGTCATACCCTTCGGGAAAAACAAGGTTACCCCTAGCTACCAAATAGGAGGCAATCCACTGAGCACAGAAGAAGTTATCAGGGACCTGGGGACCCAGGTTGATAGTAGTCTGTCATTCGACACCCATGTAGCTAAAGTAGTTAGGAAGACCTTCTACATTGCCCACCTTATCATGAAGGGATTCTCATCTAGATCAAGGGAGGTTATAGTCTCCCTTTACTCATCACTCATCAGACCAATGATTGAGTACAATGCCCCATTTGGAATGTATCTGACCCGACACTTGCAGCAGCTGGAGAGGCCACAAAAGTTCCTCACCAAAAGGATAAAGGGTCTCAAAAATCTATCCTATGCTGCCCCACTGAAAGAACTCCAGCTCTATTCAGTCGCTTACCGCTTGCTCAGAGGTGACCTTTGCCTAACATACAAGGCCATGTCAAACCCAGATTTGATGAATATGCTTCACCTCAAAAATCTAGATCCATCAGAGCCACAAGGGGAGACTTAAACCTCGACACGGCTATTAATAGGACGTGCTGGAGGGATAGATTCATCACCCAAAGACTCCTATGCTGTGGAACAGAATCCCGGTACATGTGAGGCAGAGCACCTCGCTGGCCTTGTTCAAGAGAAATCTTGACCAATGGATGGGAGATCGCAGATATACCCCAGGGATTACCTCAGTGTCACTGCTCGACAGAGGCACAGCAAAATAATGGGTATAGTTCCCCATACTAAAGGGGTGGCGTAAGCCACAAAACGATGGGCTAGGCTTGTAAATGCCCTCGGGCAGATAGCCTAGTATGAACCTATGAAACCTATGAAACCTATGAAACAAAAATGTTCATACAGTGACAAAAGACAGCAGAAAGCAGTGCTGCTGTCTGAACCAGACCGCTTACGCAGCAATCACTGGCTGGGAACAGGAAACACAGACCGATTTCACCCTCTGGTGTCTTCAGTATGTAATTGCAAGTAAGCTAATCACTGTTCTTATATAAAGAAATATACAGTCAAGTGGAAAAGAAAAAACATGTGTGTGTGTGTGTGTGTGTGTATATATATATATATATATATATATATATATATATATATATATATATATATATATATATAATATACATATACATGAAAATACATTCTAATTCTATCAGAAATTCTCATTTAAACTAAGACCCCAAATTAATGATCCACATTTTTTCTTTTTGATCTAAAATCCTATGTTTCTTACCATCAGATATATCATTCCCCTTTATACTATCAATACTAACACTAAACACCAAAAGTGTGATAAGAGACTTAGGGACACAGGTGGACAGTGGTCTCACCTTCGATAATCACATCGCCACAACAGTCAGGAAATCCTTCTATGTGGCACACCTCATCACTAAGGGCTTTTCATCCAAAAAAAAGGAGGTCATTGTCTCACTGTACTCATCCCTCATTAGACCCATTATAGAATACAACGCCCAGTTTGGTATGTACCTCTCAAGACATCTGCAACAACAGGAAAGGCCGCAGAAATACCTCACTAAAAGAGTCAGAGGCCTAAAGCAGATGCCCTATGCTGACCATCTAAAAAAAGTCCAGCTATACTTTGTCGCATATCGTCTTCTCAGAGGCAATCTCTGCTTAACATACAAGGCCATGTCAAACCCAGAGCTGTTGGATATGCTACACTTAAAGAAATCCCAATCCCTCAGAGCCACACGCTCCAGGGATCTAAACCTTGTCATCACAAAGAACAAAACATGCTGGAGGGAGAGGTTCCTGACCCAGAGACTCCCCAGACTCTGGAATAGACTGCCCTCTTCAAAAGGAACCTTGACGATTGGATGAGAGATAGGAAATTCACCTCGGGGATCACGTCAGTCGGCCTGCTGGACAGGGGTCCAGGGAAGTAAATAATGTGGGAAGAAATAGCCAGGGAATTGTTATGGCTAGGCTTGTATAGGCCCTAGGGCCGATAGCCTAGTACCAACCTATGAACCTATAATACCAATAAAAATAAAGTGAGCCCCACTGTGTTCCATCATATGTTTAGAGAGGGCACTTCTACTTCGTTTGCAATTCAAATCACTAATATGTAGTGCTATTCTATGCTTAAATGGCCGTGATGTTTGTCCCACATAGAATGCTCCACACTGACACACTGCCATGTAAATTACCCATTCCGTACGACAGGTAATTAAAGAATGGATATCAAATACCTTAATAGTATGATGGAGGTGAATGATTTAGTTTTGGATACAAGTTTACAATAAGTGCAATTCCCACAAAATGTACAACCTCGAGGTGCCACTGAACCTGATCCCACAATTAGTTTCCTACTCTTTTTGAAACCAGATAGGCATCCCCCAATATTCCTACCTTTGCTGTATCCAAAGGTACAACCATCTCCTTAAATTTGACCAAAATAGGGGTCAGATTTCAGAATATCCCAGTACTTATTAATAACATCTTTGATCTTAAAGGTATTGGTACCATATGTAGTAATGAATCTGGGACCTAAATCTGAAATAACTATCATCCTGACTACCGTTGGATTTTAATATGTCACTCCTACTGGTTGCATGTGCTATTCTACATTCCTGATCCACTATATTGACATTGTATCCCTAACTCAAAAATCTGTGTTTCATCTTGTGGGCTTCAGTGTCAAAATCTTGTTCAGAACTAATAATAAAGATGACAAAGCCAGCCAGAAGGCTAAAACACA
The DNA here is from genome assembly GCF_019279795.1 of Protopterus annectens. Lineage (NCBI taxonomy): Eukaryota > Metazoa > Chordata > Ceratodontiformes > Protopteridae > Protopterus > Protopterus annectens. Next base: position 721,032,344 of record NC_056736.1, on the reverse strand, counting down.
GTTTTAATCTAAAAATCTTGAAAGTAACAAATCCACTTGGTTAAGTAACAAATCCACTTGGTTAAGCACTTTTGTCTACATTAAGACATCCTCAGAACCAAGACAAACAGTGAAGTAAAAACTTTTAAATACAATACAAAGACACACCCATTTGAAACCTTCAATAGAACCATTCAACCAATTAAACATAGCAAACAGAAATAAAGCAACAGTAACTAGATGTTACAACTATAGTACTGAATATAATAGATGCTTCATCATCATCATCATCATCATCATCTTCTTTCGGCTGTTCCTGTTAGGGGTTGCCACAGCGGATTACCTGTTTCCATTCCTTCCTGTCCTCTGCATCTTGCTGTGTCACACCAACCACCTGCATGTCCTCTCTCACCACATCCATAAACCTTATATTAGGCCTTCCTCTTTTCCTGTTACCTGGTAGCTTCATCCTTAGCATCTTTTTCCCAATATACTCTGCATCCCTTCTCAGCACATGTCCAAACCAACGTAATCTTGCCTCTCTGGCTTTGTCTCCAAACCTTCCAACCTGGGCTGACCCTCTAATATACATATTCCTAATCCTGTCCACCCTTGTCATACCCAATGCAAATCTTAATGTCTTTATCTCTGCCACATCCAGCTGAAACTCCTGCCTTTTTACTTTAAAATATAAGTGAACGTTATTTTCAATTCACTTGAAATTGAAATGTGTTCTTTTAACCCTGGTGGGCTAGTTGCATCTAACCTAATCTGCCACAACATTTCCCTGTGCAATAAAATGTTCTCCCAGTATCCTGAAAATGGTGTTGTTGTAATTTGTTCAAGTATCAAAAAAACAAATTTATTGAAGTTTGACAACATGCAGCATGCCTTGTCAATGCACTTCTATTGTCCCCTTTCTTATGCTATATACATGCTGATATATTCCTTGTTTCAAACTATTCTTAGTCTTGCCTATATAAAATGTGCTGCATGTGCAACAAGTAGCAAGATAAATCATTTTTTCTGCTCTACAGTTTAAACATTTTACTGTGTCCCAATGATTAATAATGTTCAAACCTCCATTGTCCTTATTCACATTAATACAGGAACAATATGCGCACTGGTGACATTTTCTAGTCGCAGGTACACCCCTGCTCGTAAAACTTCTTTCCAACATCATCTTACCATTCTGCCTGTTTTTGTATGTGAAAAATGGTGGAGATTTAAATAAATGACAGATATTACTATCAGCTTGTAACAACATCCAGTTTCTATTTATAATCTTTTCGATAGCCTTAATATCAGTTGTATAACGCAACACCATATTTGTATTCGGTGTTAATACTCTAGTCATTTTGTTTTTCATTGTGTTGAGTGTGCTTGTCAATTAACTTAGAAACATCTAAGAAATCAATATTAAACATTTGTATTTTGCCCACAAAAACAATACCATAGTCATTATTGTTGAGATATTTCACAAAGTCATGCCAGACAACAACAGGACCATTCCAAATACACCAACAATCATCCAAGTAGTGCCGCCACATATTAAGGTATTTAAGAATGGGATTAGCGATATCATAAATCAATTTATCTTCAAGATAACCCATAAATAGGTCTGCATATATGGGTGCAAAAGTGGCACCCGTAGCAGTATCCTTGATTTGTAAATACCAATCCCCCAGATACATAAAGGCATTATGTTCTAAAACCAATCTCAAAAGTGACAACAAAAAGTCAATTTCCATCTCAGAACAATCAGTGGACTCTTGTAACCAAAACTTTACTGCCTTAATACCACCATCGTATGTATATATGTGTGTGTGTGTGTGTGTGTGTGTGTGTGTGTGTGTGTGTGTGTGTGTGTATGTGTGTGTGTGTGTGTGTGTGTGTGTGTGTGTGTGTGTGTGTGTGTGTGTATGTGGTGAGTGTCCGAGCTGTTTTATTTAGTGGTAGTGTTACTGAAAGGGCTTTTTTAAGTATGATACATGTTAGGGTTAGGGTTAGAGTTAGCATGTATTACTAAGATAAAGCAGGGAGTGAAGCCCTTCATATAACACTACCACTATTCTGACAAATTTGAGCTGAATGCGGTCGGGCTATGGGTAGTGCATCAGAAAAGGACGTTTATTTCCTTTTGCAATGTACTGAATGTCAATCATATCTCTCAACCATACCGAATTCCTCGGTATTTACCGTTTTTGAAGTCAAAATAATGGGGTGCTATGAATTTCTGAGTGGCCACTTCAATTCCTGATTTTTTTTTTTACATTTTTTAGTTAGGCCAACATCACCAGCATATCCACGGGCATGCATAATGACACTGGCTTCATGAGGCAATACCTTACTGCCATCTGCCTGTTGGATTCAGATGAAACTGGGGCGGAGCCGGGAGTTTCAAACTGTAAATGCCTGTCTTTCCAGCTGTAGTTGATTTATAGCTGTGATGTACCTTTTACAAAAACTTAACAGCTTTCAGTTTGAAAAGGAAAGCCTTCTCCCCTCCTTTTAATGAAACTTACTGGAGAAAAGTAGTTAGCAAAGTTTTAGGCATTAGAAGGCTTGTGCTAGGAAAAACAGGAAAATGGAGAGCAAAGAAAGGTTACCACGCATGTTGTATTTGTGTTTGTGATTATTTTACAAAGGGCTGCGGGCTATAAAGAAAACATAGCTGTCTTAGATGCATTCTACAGCTACTCCTAAATTACACCTTGAAGAAAACCTCTTACCTGCAGTTTTCAGTAGCCCAACAAGGTGCACAACAAAACTAGTGTGTAGAGGTCTGTCACTGCAAGCTGACTAAAAATAAGAGCATCAGATTTGGCACTAATCCCCTTTTTCTCCATAAAAGCACTTCAGACTTTTTTCATCACAGCAACATTTAATCTCACTTGCATTGGCCACAGCCCGAGCTGACTGACGATACATGAAATGACCCTGTTGTTACCTGTCACAGCCACAAAGGCTTGCATTTTAGTGCAGTATCAATGCAATTTCTAGGAGCTGCTGACTAGGACGTGATGAGCACGCTACTTCTGGCAGGAACATAACTTGCTTTTAGGCTCTTATTGCAGCTGGTAGGTATTTCTTTTTTTTTTTTTTTGCTGAATGAGGAAATTTTACTGTTTGCCAAGATGTTAGGATATGAGTAAAAAATACAAATGTTAAGCACACCGGGAGGCTCAAAGACCAATGATTTTTAAGGGAAAACTCTGGACAGACTACCAGGCATGCATGATGACATTGGCTCCTTTGTGAGGCAGTACCTGACTGCTGTCTGCCCGTTGGATTCAGACGACTGGGGCAAGAATTTCAAACTGTGAGTAGTTGTGTCCATTTTTTTTTCCTTTTGCGGAAGAAGGGTCACGTTATGTTGAAGGTTGGCTGGATAAATTGAAGCTTGAGGAGGTTTTTTTGTCAAGTTCTGGGTGCGTGTGAAGTTAAGGGCAAAATGAGGCTGTTGGATGAAGTTCTGGCATTTGTTTCCATGTCTCAGGCTCCAGCTGAAACTATACACTGGAGGATGTACTGTAGTTGTAGAAGGTAAGGACTGAAATGGGAAGAAAAGAATCACTTTGCTAATATTATTTAGCTTAAATACATTTGTATTTGGAATCGGAATATTGGAGTAATTGTGTTTATCAAGAAATGATGAACAACTGTCTTGGTTAATTCAGTATGGGGGAGAGGATGATTGCTGGCTGCTGTTTATGTAGAGGCTAGAAAACCTCTTCAAACAAAGCCCTACCTTGGTTATGTGTGGATAGGTTTAAAGGTTTCTACAGGGGTTGTAAAGTTTAGGTACATTTTAAACCACCTGTATAGCTCACTTTTTCCCTGCCACTTGCTCTGTTGTAGCCTATTCTTATACTACTCTTATTGTAGAATGTTTACTTGAGCCGTTTAATATAGTTATTTTTATTTTGTTGCCTGACTGGGAAGCCTGCTGGAGCATTTTAAAGTTTGATGTTTAGTTTTGGTTTTACAGTTTTGAGTTTTACAGCAGTTAAAATGGTACAGTAAGTTGTTTGCAAACGCTAAAATAACTGCATTGCTCGCTCTGTCCTTTTTAGGATGCCTAAGTTAACTAGAAGTAAACAGGGTCACAAATGTAACCACTGTGTGTTGGATATAAAAAACATGATTGGAAGATTAGCAAATTAAATGTAAAGCAAACATAACAGGATGAGATCTCACTGTCTTGCAAAACCGGGAATCATACCTCTCAATCTCTCATAGCAAGAAATCTGGACAAAGCCAAAAGTAATGGTGGAACAAAGGCTCAGTAATAAGGGGCAAATTTTAAATATTGCTCATGTAAAGCAATAGCTGCTAAAATAACAGGTTTTGCTTTATTATATATTTTCTGATGGATGTAAAGTCTGAAATTCAAATGTCTGCCATTATTTATTATTTATTTAGTGGCTTCATAGGTTCATAGGTTAGTACTAAGCTAACTGCCCTTGCGAGCCATTTTTAAGTCTAGCCAATTATCCCTTATGAGACTCAAACCCTGCACCTTGTGTTTGTAAGGCAAACACCTTAACCATTAGGCCACCCTCCCAACCACCATTGATATATAATCTAGAAGTATGCATTCCTTGACCCTTAACTATTTTATGAAAAATATAATGACGGTGCATACTTCTCCTATGAAGATAAGTATTCCCAGCACATGGTTTTCTATAAATCCCCATTTTAATGGATCCATCCTCAGCCCTGCAAATAACTATGTCCAAAAATTGATCCTAATTTCTGAATAAGATGTAGTAAATTTCAAGAATGACACTGTGTTATAAACAAAATTTAAAAAATTGTGTAAATCCGCTGTAATGCCTCTCCAAATAAAGAAGAGGTCATCCACGAACCTACGAGAGAATATCAAGTTGTCTTTAAATTGTGCATTATTGATGACAAACTCATGTTCCCATAGAGCCATCACAATGTTGGCATAGCTATTGGCACTGGATGTGCCCATAGCTATGCCATCATTCTGTAAATAATAACATTGATCAAATGACACAATCCACAAATCTCACATCATATTCACTGAAATGTAAAGGATATTTTCTCAGACATTCTAAATCATACTGGTTTGGAATTGCAATGAATAATGATTGGACATCCATCGTAACAAATAAAAATGAAAGATCAATGGGATGTTGCTGAGTAAACTGAAATAAATTTTGCAAAAATTGTTTAGAATCTTTAAGGATGTATACATTTGTATCTATAACAGGTCAAAGATGTTTTTCTACAAAAACAGAAAATTTTTCTGTGGACCAATGACGACCTGCAACTGTTGGTCTAAACAGTGGATTGACAATGTCTTTATGTATTTTGAGAAGACAATGAATCACTGGAATAAGCAGATCTTTTATGTACAAATAATTATACAACTCTAACCTGATGACACTGCTCATCAAACATTCATCTAATGCTGCTAATATCCTATTCTGCATTTTAATTATTTCTTCATAATCAATAACAGTATAAACTGTGGTGTCATTCAATGACTTCATGGAATTAAAGTAAAGATCCCTATTAATGACTACAATTATCGGCTGGTCTAATAACAGTAGTTGTATCTTTAGCCAAATCATTTAAACTTGTTGCTCACCAAAAGATAAATTCTCAAATCCCTTTTGAACCACCCTTAAAATAGGGTCTATATTAGAAGACCGAAGACGCATTCTTTCAAATGCGTCTTGGTCGAACTTGAAAGGCAAAAAATGGAAAATAAAGCAGCTGTTAAGCGAATTCTTTCCCTGGGAAAGAATTTGCTTGGTCACTTCGGTACTTTGCCGTTTTCGGAACTGTAGTGCTGTCTCAGAGTTGGTATATTTAAGTAGGGGGGTGTGGGGGGCAAAGCCCCCCACTTAATGTAATTTTTAAATTCATTTTTATTTATTTATTTATTTTTTTTGTTGGAACAGCGATTTTTTTCCTTGGAAAAAACTCTCTCTTCTGACACTTCCACATTGTCAGCTTTAGCTTACATAGGGTCAATCAATCAACATTCGCTTTTTTAAGCATTTGGTGATTTAATATAGACACTAAAAAAAAAAAAAAAATTAGCCTTGTTTCCCGTCTTTCCTGACCTAGAGTAGTCCAAATACATGCTTTGCTGTATTCTGGACTTTTGGAAAGTTCCTGTGTTGCCCATTTCCTTTCTTGGATAAAGGGAGGCTTCTTTGTTCACCAGTGGCAGTGGGGAGCTTGGAGCAGCCTATCTATCCCTGGAGAAGTGTTCCCAGCACAAGAATCTGGTAGTCTATTGGCCATTTTGGGCCAATTTCTAGCTCTTTCAAGTCCCCCTGTATAAAACCCGCTTTAGCGTGGCTTTGTGCAATTTTGCGCATAGCGCAGCATCGGGCAGTGCTGCTTAATTGGGTTTAAACCATTCTTGGCTCCACAAAGTGTGCTCTTCACTTTTTCCCTTAGAACTGATCTAGTTCTCATACTAAATACCCTATTCCCACTCTAAAGCCTGGCACTTGCTCACTAAAGCAATTATATAAGCCATCACTAAGAAATTAAAAGCACTACACCCTCACAAACTCCCCTTGAGTACTTTGTTCCCCATTGGCCCTTTTTTCAATTATAAAGGAATTCCCAATACTATTCTAGCATGTCCAAAGGTCAGTTGTCAATCTCCTCTCTGGTCCAGCTGGTGAATCTGGGAATCTTGAGGCAATGTTACAACTGCCTCATGTACACAGACAACCCTCTCCTCCTCCCAACAAATTCCAACACATGTGAGAGATGCAACCATATAGCCAAACTGGAGGCTAAGCTCTCTCAACTCAGTAATGGCGTAACCAGTCAGGAGGAGAAGAAAACCACACTCACTACAATTCCAGTCTCACATAGACCTACCACAACAGCAAACCAAACACATAAACACACAAAAACATACTCGGAGGCTCTAAATAAAAATCTGCCTAAGCAGCAGAGACCTCCAAAGCAGACACCCAAGCAACTGCTACCCCAAGACAAAACACGTGCAACACATAGCTCACAAAGCCAGTGTGCCGAACAGTCACAGCCCTTAAGGCTAAACAACACACCTGATACACTTGTAATAGGTGACTATCATCAGGCACACTGACGTCCCGCTCACCAGCCTGAACAAGGAGAAGGTCACAGTGAGCTGCCTGTCGGGCGCTAGGATCCGCCACATAACACAAGCACTCAGGTCACTCCAAGGCAAGTACAAATATGACTCAGTCATTGTCCATGCTGGTGTGAATGACCTAAGACGTACCTCCCTGGACTACATGAAAAGAGACATAGAGGAGCTCTCTGAGCATGTAGCCCAGGCCGGTATAACCCTGACCTTGAGTAGCATCTTACCCTCACCAAGAATGATGCCACAATATGAAGATGAGATGATCAATTTCAACAACTGGCTTAAGTATTGGTGTCATTCAAAGGGGATCCAATGCCTGTCTGCCTGGGATGACATGCTCGACAAGCCACGATGCTTCGCTAGGGACGGCTTGCACCTGTCACCCCTGGGCTTTTGGATATTGACAAAGGCTCTTGCCACCCCCATAGTGACTTTTTTAGGCAAGGCTCAAAAGACAAACCCCCCTCCATAGGTATCACAAGGGATAAGAAATTAAGAATAATGCTAATCAACGCCAGAAGTCTAAACCTCAAGATGCATGCACTCGAAACTCTTCTTAGCATGGCGAACATCGATATCTGTGCAGTAACAGAAACCTGGTTCAAGGCTCCCGAGAGCACCCCAGCACTACCAGGTTATACCTCATACCATGTTTTTTGGCCCCAAAACTTGGACCGAACCACAAAAGGAGGGGGAGTATCAATATTCGTCAAAGATACCGACACCTCCAGGTTGGTGGCACAGCATGAAGCATCAGAGACTATCCACGTGCAACTAACAGTGGGTAAAACTGCCTTCCAGTTTATAGCCTGCTACAGACCACCCTCCCAAACACAGGAACCCCACTCGGCCTTTCTGAGAACACTGGAAACTATGAAGGTCTCTCCAAACACCATTATATTGGGCGACTTCAACTACCCAAACATAGACTGGGAGCATTACTCTAGCTCCAACACCCTAGCCCAAAGGTTCCTAGAATTTATAAACTCAAATGCTATGGAACAACTTGTTACCACTCCCACAAGAGGGGAAAACATACTGGACCTGATCATCACCAACATGGGGAGTCTATGCTCCAGACCAGAAGTGTATCCCTCACTGGTAAGATCAGACCATAAACTAATCTCACTAGATATTCACATCCCGACCCCAGCCCCTGCCCAGAAAACCACAGTGAAAACCTTCTCTAAAGCAAATTTCACACTCCTCAAAACTGAGGTGGAATCCTTCAAAGTCCCCGGGCCTGTGGAAAATACGGTCCAGACTGCAGAATCCTTTATTAACGCATTCTATGAACACCTTCAGGAATGCATGAATCATGCAATCCCGAATAACACCAAGACCCAATCCTCCAAAGTTAGGCGTCCTGTCTGGTGGACCCCAGCCATAAACAAACTATACAATAGAAGGAGGAAGCTACTACATGATAGAGCAAAATCCCAAAAAGGGAAGGCATCTCTGATCAGTATTAGCAAAAAACTACGGGCACTCATAAAATCGTCTAAGGCCAGCTTCTAGAGAAAAATTGCACAGGACACTAAGGATAATCACAAGGCTTTTTTTAGTTATGTTAGGAACCTGGGTGGGAATTCCCAGATATGCTCAGAATTAGTCCAAAATGACAAAAAATACACCGAACCAACAGACATTGCCAACATCCTAGCTGACAGGTTCAGTGCAAACTTCTCCCCCCCTTCCCCACCAAAAGGGCAAATATCTATCCCAGCAGAGTGCTGCCCCCTGACATCTTAGATGCTCAGGTAAGAGCCGCCCTCTCCAAAGCAAAAAACACAGCATCAATGGGACCAGACAGTGTCCCGGGCTGCGTCCTACATGAACTCCAAGAAGAACTAAACCCAAACATAAAACTACTGTTCAGTCTCAGCCTTACTACAGGATATGTACCCAAAGAGTGGCGTACAGCAACAGTGGTCCCTCTCCACAAAGGTGGTGCCTCAACGGATCCTGGAAACTATCGCCCCATAAGCTTGACTAGCTTGGTCTGCAAAGCTATGGAAAGGATCATCATGGACCTCATAAATAAAGATATTGGGGACCTACAGACACTGGACCCTACCCAGTTCGGCTTTGTTAAGGGCAGACCCTGCCTCTTAAACCTGGTCAATTTCTTTGAAACAGTCACCAAGGCCATTGACGAGGGGAAGGTGGTCCACACAGCCTACCTGGACCTTGCAAAAGCCTTTGATACAATACCCCACTCAGGCATTATAGATAAGCTCACCAGCTTAAATATAAACCCCTATGTCACTAGATGGGTTGCAAACTGGCTCAAGGACAGAACCCACATGGTTAGAATTGCTGGAGCCATGTCAGACTCCAAACCAGTTACAAGTGGCATCCCACAAGGCTCAGTCCTGGGACCTCTCTTGTTCGGTATATATTTCTCGGAGGTACAGGCTAACACGGAAGGACTGTGGCTGACCAAGTTCGCAGATGACTGCAAACTGGGCGCCATAATCGACTCTCCAGCCGACACAAGCATCCTACAAAAGGGCCTCATAGAAACAGACAAGTGGTGCCAGAGCCATGGCCTCAAGCTAAATGCCAAAAAGTGTATAGTCATCCCCTTTGGCAAAAACAAACTGCCCACAAATTACCACATAGGTGGTAATCCATTAAGTATGGAAGAAGTAATTAGGGACCTGGGGACCCAAGTTGATAGCAATCTCTCATTTGACAACCACGTGGCCAAAGTGGTTAGAAAAACATTTTAAATAGCCCACCTAATCATGAAGGGATTCACATCTAGATCAGGGGAGGTCATCGTGCCTCTTTACTCATCCCTCACCAGGCCCATAATTGAGTACAATGCCCCTTTTGGGATGTACCTTACCAGACACCTGCAGCAACTGGAAAGACCCCAAAAGTACCTCACCAAGAGGATCAAAGGGCTCAAAGAAATGCCATATGCTGCCCAGTTAAAGAAACTCCAGCTCTACTCAGTGGCATACCACCTGCTCAGAGGCGATCTGTGCCTGACGTATAAAGCCATGTCCAACCCGGAATTAATGGACATGCTGCACCTCAGAAAATGCAAATCCCATCGAGCTATGCGCTCGAGAGACTTGAACCTTAGCACCGAAATAAATAGGACATGCTGGAGGGACAGATTCATAACCCAGAGGCTCCCTTCACTCTGGAATAAAATCCCAGTCCAGGTTAGGCAGAGTCCCTCATTGACCCTCTTCAAGAGGAATCTTGATGAGTGGATGGGAGACAGTAGGTTTACTCCGGGTATCACTTCTGTGTCACTGTTAGACAGAGGCACAGTATACTAACCTCGAAAAAGGGCATAGCAAAATTCATTTAAAATGGGTGGCGAAAGCCAAACACACTCTGGCTAGGCTTATAAATGCCCTAGGGCAGATAGCCTAGTATGAACCTATGAACTCAAAATAGGCATGCATGTCCCGTTCACAAAGTGGAACAAATCCTCCTAGCATAGGGTGGAAAATAGGCATAAAGATGCTTAGTCACTTAAAAGTCAATATCTTAGTATTAACCTCAGAATTAGAAAACAACATTTTCAATGCAATATTTCTTAAAAATAGCTTTGCATCTATTATAGTGTCATTTAATGCTACTTTTTGTGAAGGTATAAAACTAAGACCCTTATTGAACTCTGAACATTCATTATTCGTGGGTGCCTTAGATGAAATGTTCCATATTATAGACTCTCCACTTGCTACCGCTTCTTCTTCAGGGATTGGTTCACATCCACATCGGGTCGCATCTTCCATTTCATTTGACCCCTGCTCTGTGATCGGCTCTGGGTTCCAGATTGTCTCTGACTGATCGGTAAAGGTAGTCCTGGAAAAAACGATGCATTGGAGCCAGTAGTAGTTGAAACCCTGAACGCTGGATGTTTGGATTTCCTCCTGACATCACCACCCAATGGTAACAGGTCAGTATCTGGTGGTACATCCATCATTGGTTTTCTCTAATTTGATTCACCAATCAAGGAATCTCTAATGACTGCAACATTAGATTCTGAGGCTTGTTAACTTAAAGAAGTAAAAGCAGTCTCAGGCTTTTCAGAGTCAGCTGCAATGTTATAATTCATGTTGTTTGCCAAATCTGTGGGCTGTTTTGGCCAGGTAAACACGTAGCCTTTCTCAAAATCATTAATACCCTGTTCAACTTCTTTCTTTTAACCTGCAGCAATCTCCGCTCATACACTATAGCAGAATCCAAAATATCTGCTAAATTCTGATCAACCAATTGTGGTGGAAAAGACTGTTATAAACATTCTACTTGTTCTGTAATTTTATCAATAAGAGTATTCTCTTCAGGGGAAAAGAAGTCTATTAGGAGTTCCAAATACCCAAAAAACTGGTGTCCAAGTTTAAATGTTGCCATCTGGATAAAAAAATTCTCAGTCCGTGGGGGACTACCAGTAAAGCTAAACACGCTTCTAGACGCTGTCTCTGTGTCTGAAGTCTTTTATGCTTAAACAAGTCCTTTTCAAGTACATTAAGATCCGTATAAAACAAAACTGAGTCAAAACCTTCATTAGACATGGTAGACTCTTCAGATGTATACTTGCCATCAAGCAAAGGATTATGGCTAGTAGCAAGGCATTTTTTAATGTAGTCATTCACATTAGTGAGGTGCACAGAAGTGTTCCTTATAGTAAAAATCCCTTCAACAGGGTTATACAGCAGTTCCACGTTATTAACTAGACCTTCCGCCATGCTTCCCTTAAACCTTTACTCCTTTCTTGTTATCTTTGTATACTTGGTGTAGTAACAGTTGACCAACTCAAGAGGAAGTGAAGGGAGGTGATGCTCCTTAACAGGGGTTCTGAGAAAAAATGAACATCCCATAAAGCATGAGTGATACCTTTCTTTAGGATTAGTTAATTTTGCCTGCCCAATGCATGCTGTTCATGTCAGTCTGTTTTGCAGTGACAAATTGTCATAGAGGGATTGGGTACTGGGCAATTAGTGTGTTGTGAATTGCATCATGATAGGCCGCGTATCATCCATCTTGTATTTTTACTAAAATGAATTAGTTTAGAAATACTACAACACCATGAACAATATCTGCTCACTTACTGAATTTTGTTGGTGGCTTTATTAATCTTAATAGCCTGAAAATCAGATTAGAATAGCATTTGCACAAGTGATTGCAACAATCTTGAAGACACACCTCCGCCAATCAAATATAACCTGTTCTTGAGGCTACAGCTCCCTTGGCTTGGTTATGTAGTCAAACAGTAGGTTATGGCCCATGTTGTCAGTCATTCTCCTTTCATCACCTTGGTAGAAGAGAAGTCCTCAACCAGTCACTTCAAATCTGTAGTGTCTCCCAACTTTTACAACTATAGATTAACTTAAATGGTTATTGACTTAATAATATTGTTTTCATTTTTGTCAGCTTCCACAAAAGTTCGTGTATAGGCTTTAGAAAATGATCCTCTTTCCTTTTTGTAATGAAAAATGTAAATGGCATGGCTTGTACTCATTGCGGTATCTGGTTAACTTAGGTACATAACTGGGTTTAGTGCCATGGTTCTCACACAAAGACAACAGAAACTCTCTCCAGTATGTATGCTATGTATTTAGAAAAAATGGAAGAGTATACAAATGCGGCTAACAGTGGACTTTTCAGTGAAAATGTATCAGTGACCTGAGATAAAACCCATGTGATAAAAAGTAACAAGTCAATGTTACAAGTGATAACAAGACATGGAACATGGAGTTATACAATGATTTGGGTATTAGTCACACCAGACGAAGAATAAGAGGCGATGAGGGCTTCTTACCCGCTTCCAGTCATCAGGTGACATTTGTCGAATTAAGTCCTGAGGTACCAGCTCTTTTAGCATCTTGGGAATGTTGGGGAAATGGGACTTGTCATCTTCGTACTTCACCCTATAGATCAGAGAGCCAAGCTGTAACACTTCATCCCGCGAACACTTGTGGTATCCACGCAGATACTTGGGCAGCTCCTAAAAAAGCAGTCAGGGCAAAGTGTAAAAGAAAATAAAGTCAAACGAGTAGGACCAGATAATCAAACAAATGACACTGTCAAAGTATAGTAAACAAAATAAGTCAACAATTAGGTTAAGCAATGCAAAGTGGTGGATACAATGTTACCCCAAAAAGGATGTTGCCAAATGCTAGTTTCAACAAATAAAATGGAGTGAAATGGCATTTTTATAAACCTCTCAAATGTCCTGATGGGAAGCAAAGCACTCCGCATACAAGGGAAGCCCCCTTTTATCCAGAGACAGCTCATGGTATTAGACTGCTGACTACAGTGCTGGCAAGGCTTTGAATATGGTTTATGTTTTTTCTTTCCTTAAAAGAGTAATCAGCCCATTTCCTGGGACTCAGAACTCCACATATGCACAGATGAATGAGTTATTTTTTTTTCAGTATTAAAAAATAACGTTTTTTACTCATTTCAGCTCATTTCTAAACAGCTCAGCCTTTTCAAATTCTCTCTGTTAGAGAATAATATGTTTATATCTTATTACAGGTTCTCCTGCCACTTCATGGAGACAAAAACAGTATTTGAATGCAGACTGCCTGGGTGCCCCTCAAAATGGTGTGAAGATGTTTTTCTGTATTATTTCACTTGTTTTATAATTATAATTTTGTTTCCTTACAAATTCATGTAATGATTTTCATGTAACTTGAAGCATTTCTCCGTGGGCCTCCAATAAAAATGGGTCTCAAGCCCAGTGGACTTTCCCAGTCAACAAATGTTAATAAATAATAAATAAATAATTTTCTTAGGCTGCCTAAAGTGACTGGTGCCTGAGGCAGTCTGAATGAGACTGAAAGATCTCCTTTGCATGGGTAGTGATAGTGCAAGTACAGAAGAAAACTGTGTTTTTTTTAATTTTATTTTTTAATTTAAAAATATAGTAGTGTGGTACTCTGGTGTTTGTTGAATCAGAGCTGTACCAGTGGGGAGAAAGGCAGCTACTGCAGGTGAAAAGCAGTTAGGGGACTGATCTGTACTTTACTACATGCACAGATCAGCTCCTGGTCTAGAACTGAAGGAGCAAGTGCATTGGTATTGTAGCGGCAAATCATTTAAGTAGCTGCATTTGTGATTGTGGTAGGCTGCTTAAAATGTATTTAGTATTTCTTATGTTCAAGCTCCTTGCTACAGGGCATTTTATTTTTCCTCTTCAGGCCTGACTTGATTTCTTTTTTCTTGACTCCTCAACTCTGGCCTGGATGGTGCCAAACAAAGGTATTACCCGGGGTATCAAACAGCCTAGCTACAGGTCTATGCTTAGGATGTTATTTGACTATGGTCATCTTTTCTAGACTGCTATTGCCAACCAGCTTGCAGTACAGTTTTTTTCTTTTAAACAGCAAACAATTTGTGTGTGTGTGTGTGTGTGTGTGTGTGTGTGTGTGTGTGTGTGTGTGTGTGTGTATGTGTGTGTTGATATGTGTGCGAGCACGTGTGTGTGTGTGTGTGTGTGGATTTATATAAGTGAGGTAGCAATGACTTGAAATAGATTACTATGGCCACTATTTATTCATTCATTCATTCATTCATGATCAGACATTTGAGGTATATACAGTTAATAAAGGGTCTGGAACTGGTAAGGGAATGCGTGTGCGTGTTTATGTGTGCGCTCGTGGGGGTTGCAGTACTGTCCATGTAGTTGACAGCAATGAGTTGCAATACATTTTTATATTGATTATTTATTCATTTATTTGATCATAGTCAGACTACTGAGGTGTACTTAGTCAATAAAGTGGTTGTAACTGGTGAGCATATGTGTGTGCATGTATCTATGCATGTATGTGTCTATATATATATATATATATATATATATATATATATATATATATATGTGGGTTCACTACATAATCTCGAAATTTTGAAATATCGAATTTCAAAATTTCGAGACTATATAGCCAAAACCCCTAAATGCCGAAAGACCAGAAGCGTGAAATTCAAAATCCCGATGTTCGGAGATCTTGAAGTAGCGATTCTGGTGTAGCAATTTGTTGATGGGTAGGTGGAAGTTCAGATAAGTATCTATGTGTAAGTGTGCTAGTTAGGGGCTTTAGTGTGTGTCAGTGTGTGTTGTGACTGTGATGTGTGTGAGAGACCATAAAATGTGTGGGTGTGAGTTTCCCATGTGTGTCTGTTTGTGCGATCTCAGAGTTAGTACATTTAAGTAAGGATTCAGGGGGTGCTTGCCTGTAGTGTAGGATGATATGTTTGATTGTGGGGGGAAGTTGTGTGTATGTGTATGCGCGTGCTGTATGTGTGTTGTATGTTCGGGATTTTGAATTTCGCGCTTCTGGTCTTTCGGCATTTAGGGGTTTCGGCTATATAGTCTTGAGATGTTGAAATTTGATATTTCAAAATTTCTAGATTATGTAGTGAACCTATATATATATATATATATATATATATATATATATATATATATATATATATATATATATATATATAGATACACATACACACACACAGATATATATATATATATATATATATATATATATATAGATATATATATAATATATATATGGTTTACTATCACATAGTCAAATCTACTCCATTTGAATGTTAAGATGTCCGAATCAAATTTTCGGAAATCTCAACACCGAACACAAAAAATATCGAATGCAGCATTTTAGTAAAGGGCGGCACAGTGGTGGAGTGGTTAACATTGTCACCTCACAGCAAGAGGTTCTCCAGTTCGATTCTCGGCTGGGGTGCCTTCTGTGTGGAGTTTGCATGTTCTCCCTGTGTTCGCGTGGGTTTCCTCTGGGTACTCCGGTTTACTCCTACATTCCAAAGACATGCATCTGGAGCATTTCTCCCCTGGCCTCCGCTGAAAACAGGCTCTGTGGAACCTAGTCGGACTTTCCCGGTCAACAAATGATAAATAAAATAAAAATAAAAAATAAAGTCGACATTTTTAGAAAATGTCAACTTTACTGCAATGCTGCACTTCCGCTCAAGATGTGGGGAGCTGTACCTGCCAACCCCCCTACTTATATATACAAACTCCGAGACCGCATTAGTGTGAGGGAAAGGGTACATTTCCCGATCCATAATATAGTGTGATCTGCACCACAGTGTCAAACCTTACAACAGCGAATGCTCGCTATTGTAAGGTTCGACATTGTGGCATTCATAATTTCAGTTCGGCCAAATGCAGTTTTGCACAAATGTCAATCGCATGAAGTGGATCGACAAAGTGATTGTAAGCCATATCTATCTATCTATATATATATATATATATATATATATATATATATATATATATATATATATATATCAATACACACACACACACATACACATACACACACACACACACACACACACACACATACATAGTTGTCTCCTCTCCTGCACTTTTACTAGCTTATTAGTTTAGTACTCTACCAGACTTTCTTGTAGCATTTACTGTAGCACACAAAAGTGCTACCTGCACTAAACATTGTACAAAGAAACAGCTCCAGTACTTATTATTAATGCCCACCCTCCAGGCATGTCTAAAGGTCAGTTCCCTGTGCTTTCTCCTATTAACCTGGTGAACTTGGGCATCCTGACGCAATGTAGCAACTGCCTCATGCACACTGACAATCATCTCCTCTTACCTCTGAACCCTCATACTTGTGAGAGATGCACTTATATATCTAAATTGGAAGCCACACACTCTCCAGCCAAGACTGGAATAGCTGGTCAAGAGGAAAACGTCAACACTTGCACCACACCACATGGAACACATAGCCCTCCAGAACACACATCATTACTGTCTTCACATAAAAACACAAACCACATACCCATCTTTGCTGAGGCTCTCAATAAAAATCTACCAAACAGCCGAGACCTTCAAGGCAGAAATGTACTCCACCATAACACAACACTAATCATGAGACACATAACTCTCCTAAACAGTGTGCAACTCAACCAAAGCACCTAAGGCAAAAGAGAATGCCCAACGCACTAGTCATTATATGACCCAATAGTGAGGCACACTGATGTCCCACTCACTAGGCTGAATAAGGAGAAAGTAACAGTCAGCTGCCTGTCAAATGCCAGGATCCGCCACATAACGCATGCACTCAGGTCGCTCAACAACAGGTACAAATATGACTCTGTCATTGTACATGTGGGTGTGAATGACTTGAGATGTACCTCCCTGGACTACATGAAAAGGAGGAGCTCTCAGATTATATAGCCCAGTCAGGTATGACCCTAGCCCTGAGCAGCATCCTACCATCACCCAGAATGATACCACAGTACAAGCAGAAAATTATTGATTTGAACAATTGGCTAAGTTCCTGGTGTCATTCTAAGGGGATCCAGTATCTGCCTGGGATGACATGATTGATAGACCTGGATGCTTTGCAGAGAAGGCCTGCATCTGTCACCCCTGGGCTTCTGGATACTGGCCAAGGCTCTTGCCACCCCTATAGTGCCTTTTTTAGGCAGTGTTCCAAATACCAAATTACCACTGTAACAGCTACAAACAAATGCAATCTGAGGGTTATGCTGCTCAACGCTAGAAGTCTAAATCTCAAAATGCACTCACTCGAAGCACTCCTTAATATGGAGAACATCGACATTTGTGCTGTAACAGAGACCTGGTCCAAGGCAGCAGAAAGCACCCCTGCACTACCAGGCTATAACTCATTCCATACATTTCGGCCCCAGAACTTGGACCGAAGCTCCAAAGGCGGTGGTGTTTCCATATTCATAAAGGATGTGCACACCTCCAGACTGGTAGCCCAACATAATGCATCTAAGATACTTCAGGTGCAGCTAACATTAGGTAAGACAGTGATTCAGGTCATAGCCTGCTATAGGTCCCCAACCATGTCCCAAGATTCACACTCTACATTCCAAAGCACTCTGGAGAATATTAGGGTCCAACCAAACACTCTCATAATGGGCAACTTCAACTACCCCTCCATTAACTGGGAAAACTACTAATGTACCAATACACTTGCCCAACGCTTTCTGGAATTCATTAATTCCAATGCCCTGGACCAGCTTGCTCTTACCCCCACTAGAGGTAGCAACATCATTGACCTGGTCATTACTAACATGGGCAACCATTCTTCTACACCAATAGTCAACTCCTCTCTGGTTAGATCCGACCACATACTAATCACCTTGGAAATCCCCCCCCCCCCCAAAGGTAACCACCATGAAAAACTTCTCCAAAGCTAACTTTGGGCTCCTAAAAACAGAGGTGGCTAACACGGCACCCATGCAAATGGAGAACAGCTGCATGACTGCCAAATCATACACCAATACACTGTATGAAGACATACACAAATGCATGGATCTCACCATACCCAGTAGAACCAAGGTGCTCTCCTCAAAAAAAAAGGAAGCCAATCTGGTGGTCCCCTGCCATAAAAAAATTCTACAAAAGAAGGAGGAAACTGATGCGGAATAAGGTGAAGTCCCAAGACTAGAAAAACTCCCTTATCAGCCTCAACAAAAGGTTGAGATCCCTCATCAAATCTTCTAAAGCTAGCTATGAAAACATAATTGCAGCAGACAGTAATGACAACCACAAGGCCTTCTATATTTATTTATTTATTTATTTGACATTTGTTAACCGGTTTGGTCCAGCTGGGCATGAGCCCGTTTTCAGTGGAGACCCGAGGAGAAAAGCTCCAATTACAAAAATAATTAGGATAACATAGGTAACAAAGCATAGAAAGTACCATAACCAATTATAACTCCATAACATATTAATACAAATTATGACTCAAACATATTCAAATTACAGCAAGAGGGTTTTCTCAAAGAAATAAGTATATGAACCCCTAATGTGTTTTTTTTTATGTACAAAAAACAAGTTATATATAAGTGATCAAATAAGAGATATATAAGTGAATCAGAATTTATTGCATAGGCTTTGTAGGAAGGTATAGGTGCTTTCAGGAGTTCAGAGGAAAGGATCTCCACGGCAATACTCAGATTTGCTCTGAGCTACTGCACAATGGTATCTCCTATACCAAGCCAACAGATATTGCCAATATACCGGCCGACAGAGTCAGTGCCAACTTTACCCCTCTCACCCCCCCAAAGGACCAATCACAATAACAGTTGATTGCCAGGCACCCAATATTACTGCTGCACAGGTTAAAACAGTGCTGTCCAAGGCCAAAAATACAGCTTCTATGGCACCTGACAATATCCCCGGCTGTGTTCTACATGTACTACAGAGTGAACTGGCACATCACCTGTGTGCCCTGTTCAATCACAGCCTCACTTCAGGCTTTGTCCCTACCGAATGGTGTACTGCTAAAGTCATCCCTCTCCACAAGGGAGGAGCAACTACAGACCCTGGGAACTATTTGCCCATTAGCCTGATGAGTCTGATATGCAAAGTTATGGAATGCATCATCATGGACCTAATAAACAAGGATACAGGGAATATCCAAACTCTGGATTCTACACAGTTTGGTTTTGTGAAGGGTACATCATGCCTGCTCAACTTGGTTGACTTCTTTGAGTCATACACCAGAGCTGTAGATGAAGGGAAGGCGGTTCATACAGCCTACCTTGATCTGGTCAAGGGCTTTGATACCATTCCCCACTCATAAATCATAGAAAAACTCACTAAGCTAGGAATCAACCCCTGTATCACTAGGTGGGTTGCAAACTGGTTAACAGATTGAAACCACAGTGTGAAAGTAGCTGACTCCAAGTCAGACTGTCCACCGGTCACATGTGGAGTCCCACAGGGTTCGGTCCTGGGTCCTCTCCTGCTTGGTATCTACTTGTCTGAAGTCCAGGCCAACACAAAGGGGCTCTGGCTGATAAAGTTCGGTGATGATTGCAAGTTGGGAGCTATTATTAACTCCCCAAGTGATATTGACATCCTACAGAAAGGCCTCAGTGAGACCAATGACTGGTGTCAGAACCATGGCCTAAGCTCAATGCCAAAATATGTGTTGTCATCCCCCTTGAGAAAAACCCAATTCCCTTGAATTACCACATTGATGGTAGTCCACTGAACACAGAAGGCATTATAAGAGATCTAGGAACACAGGTTGACAGCAACCTCTCTTTTGACCACCACATTGCCACTGTGGTCAGAAAGTCCTTCTATGGGGCACATCTCATTAGTAAGGGTTTTGCATCCAGGAGGAAAGAGGTCATCGTCTCCCTCTACTCTTCCCTCATTAGGCCAATCATAGAGTACAATGCCCCATTTGGCATGTACCTCACTATTCACCTGCAACAACTGGAGATGCTGCAAAAATACCTCACAAAGAGGATCCTAGGCCTTAAAGACTTGTCCTATATGGACAGACTCAAAAAACTCCAACTATTCTCTGTCTCATATCACCTATTTAGAGGTGATCTCTACTTGCCTTACAAAGCCATGTCTAATCCAGCTCTGTTAGAAATGCTACATCTAAAAAAATCCCAATCTCTCCGCACAACACACTCCGAAGACCTCAACTGGAGAGACAGATTCATAACCCAGAGACTGCCCATGCTATGGAATAAACTTCTCATACATGTCAAGCAGAGCACCTCACTGGCCCTCTTCAAAAGAAATCTTGATGAGTGGATGGGAAATAGAAAATTCACTCCGGGAATCATTCCACTGGTTCTACTCGACAGAGGCACTGAGAATTAAGGTCGGGTTGCACGATGCCAGGGTAATCCTATGCGCTAATCTTGTAAAGGCTCCAGGGCCTTTAACCTAGTACACACATACAGTACATACAGTACAAATATGGATATGGGTTAGTAAATCACTGACTCTCTACTTCAGCTATTATTACATCAACCACAGACTGATGAAACTCAGCAAGTACCCTGAACCTCCATGTGGCGGCTACATAACCCATACCCACCCTACCTAAATATACCAACTCCAAAGTCATACAACTGTGGGGTAGGGCAAAATTCCTCTCCCAGCTGCATAGCTGAAATACACTGTTGTGGCCATTATTTATTAATTTATTTATTTAAAGACCAATTTATTGATTTGATCACAGTCAGTTATCTAAGGTATTCTGTCAATAAAGTGAAAAAAGTGGTAAAGGTGTTGTAATTGGGTGTATGTGTGTATGCATATGTATGTGAGGGGGTTGCAATGGATTGCACTGTATGACTGTAAGTGTGTGACAACAATTAGATGAAATACATTACTGTGGTCATTATTTATTTATTTGATAGCAGTCATACATCTGAAGTATATACAGTTAATAAAGGAGCTGTAATTGGTGGGGACTTGTGTCAGGGATATTAGAATGGGGTACAAGCTATGTGTGAGCAGAAATACATTACTCTGGCTAATCGTTATTTATTTACTTTTCATTAATTTTATAACAATCACACATCTGAGGTGCAGTCAGTAAATAAACTGACTAAAATTAGTGGTCACTTGTTTGTGTGTGGTGAGTAAAGTTTGCAATGGATGATACTCTGTGTGACAGCAAATAGCTAAAATATTTTAATTTGGATATTATTAATTTGCTTGACTACAATCGCACATCTGAGTTGTACACATTCAATAAAGTGACTATAATGGTGTGTGTGTGTGTGTGTGTGTGTGTGTGTGTGTGTGTGTGTGTGTGTGTGTGTGTGTGTGTGTGTGTGTGTGCGTGTGTGTGTGTTGAGCTATTATTTATTTATTTGATCTTTATACCTCTGTGGTATACACAGTCAAATGCCTCACTATGTGGTGGCCCACAGCAGGATGGAGCATTAAGGATGCTTGTTTATTTGTCTCTCTGTGTCTTTGAATTTGCATATTTGCTGATAGAGAAATTAAGAATGAGTATAACCCATTTATGTGGAGGCAGGAGACAAAAAGTCATCTGCAGATAATGGTTGTAAACAAAATGTTAAAGGCAACTGAGTGACATATACATGCACATATATTCTCATACATACATTCATACATTTCTGTTTAAACAAGAACAGTGCAGAAATTACAATATCAGGTTGCATATGCAGTAAAATGCACACATGCATAAACATACATGCATAGATAGATAAATACAAACAGACAAACACACACACACATGCACACACACACACACACACACACACACACGCACACACGCACACGTGTACACACGCACGCACACACGCACACACGCACACACGCACACACACACACACACACACACACACACACACACACACACACACACACACACACACATTCTCAAATTTATCCACAGTTCAGTAGTTCAGTCTGGGCAAGAGCATCACACAATATAAAGAAATTTGACAAGAGTATAACATTAGATGCACATGCAAATAGGAAAAAATAAGCAAACAACAAAGTTTATATAGCATTATGCAATGGTAGCATCCTATTGCAGTGAAAGTAGCTCAAAAAGAAGACTAAAATTCAGGCCAGGTGAATACGTGCATACCACTGCAGTCCCACTCTGCATGTTGATGTGCATACCACTGCAGTCCCATTCTGCATTTTGATGTGTTTTGAGGGCTTTATCGAAAGAGTATTTTAGAGGACTTTGCTATCTCATGAGTGGTAAGCAGTTTTCATAGTTTTGAGTTGACAAGGATACAGCTGAGTTGTTAACATGATTTAGAGAGTTAGGCATTTGAGCCTGGTGAAGGCTGCCAGAACAAAGATGACATAGCAGGATATATCACTTTATAAACAGCTGAACGGCAGGAAATGCATTAGGAAAATAAAGGACATTTTGTCTAGTTCTTGGTCATGTCATTGTCATTTACTGAAATAAATTCTAGACAGGGAATTTGATTTGATAGGATAACCTGACACAGATTGTACAATCCTGTAATATGCGTACAGGTGGGAGAACTATGCTGAAAACAGGTCAGTAAAATATGAGAGGCATACAACAGTCTAGAAAGAAGATAAGATTTGTCATCTGTGAGATATGCAATCTGTCGTAAATGTCCTGATCTTTTATAGAAGGCCTAGGTTTTTTCATATATTAATACAACCATTTTAACATATTGATTTAATTTATGATCTGTTGTGACTCCTGTAGTTTTATAGCAGTTGCTACCTCAAGCGACAATGTCCTTGTGTACCATTTGCAGCTGTGAAAAGTCAGAATGCTAAGTAATGTATTAAAAGGATAACCTTGACTTTTGTAGCATTAAACTGATGTTTACATTCTACTAGTCAATTCTAGTCCATGATTAAACTAGACAAAAGAACAAAGAAGAAGCCCAGTGGGCAGCTGAGGTTGAATAAAATAACAGTTGAACCTCGCTGATTGTGCCAAAGTATGCAGCCATGTTGTTGATAAATACTGTGCACAGGACAGGTCCAAGTATGGAACCTTGGGAAATGCCTAGAGGAATCATCAGTGAAGGTAAAATTTCATCATTCCAGTAAGTCACTTGGTGTCCACCCTGGAGCATAGCCGAAGAACCATTTACTAGACTATCAGGAAAGAGATTACAGACTTATAGGCAGTTCAGGAAAATATAAAGGGCGGCACAGTGGTGCAGCGGTTAACGTTGTCGCCTTACAGCAAGAGGTTCTCCAGTTCGATTCTCGGCTGGGGTGCCTTCTGTGTGGAGTTTGCATGTTCTCCCTGTGTTCGCGTGGGTTTCCTCCAGGTACTCCGGTTTCCTCCCACATTCCAAAGACATGCATCTGGAGTGTTTCTCCCCGGGCCTCCGCTGAAAACAGGCTCTGTGGAACCTAGTCGGACATTCCTGGTCAACAAATGTTAAATATAAAAAAATAAAGGTTTATCACACCAAAGCCTTAGATAACTCTAAAAAAAGAGCACCAAAAGATTAACTTAAATTTAGTTTTTGTCTAAGACACCCCATAAATGCTAAGACTACTGTGCCTCTTTCATGGCCTGATTGGGAACTATGTTAAGCATTAGAAACTGATTAGATTCAAATGTTATTTAGCTATACTTTTGATTAATTTCTGACATATTTTGCCTCAGTTGTTTCATATGTAATTGTCCTACTGAAATTCTACACTGTCTCTTCTTGCCACATCTCACTTAACTTTCCTAAATTCTAATTTTCTGTATGCAAAGACCACCCTGTAATGTTGTAGTGCTGACTGACCATAGATGGTATCAAAGAAAAAAAAGAAAGAAAGGCAGAAAGAAGGAAAGAAATACTTCAGTAGCCTAAAATGTCTGTTTAAACTACCCACTTTCCACATCTCCTAACTTGCTGGATAAGCGGGTGATCCATCCAGACATCCATCCACATCCATTTTTCCCATTTTTTGCATATGGGGTTGGGGGGTGTTGCTTCAACAGTGACAATCATCTAGAACTGTTGATCATAGTTATTAAAAAGCCTGTAACCTCTCCCTCTTCTCACAACTTTTCTGCTTCATGCATTTTTGAACATCATAACACTCGTAGGAAATGCAGCTTACTCTCAGTTGCTATGACCTCAGAATAAGTAGAACTTAATTGGGGCTGCACTGATTGTCAGCCCATATGGAGGATTAGCAGTGTCAATGAGGCAACAGGTAGCACACTTGTCTTTGGTGCAGAAGGTTGTGGGTTTTATTCTCACACCACTTAAATCTATCAGTGACACTATAGTACAGCATAAGGGGGATGCTACACTCCTGAGTGTACCATTCTTCAGATGAGATGTTAAACTGAGACCCCATCTGCTTGAGTTGGTGGTAGCTCAGGTGGCTGTAAAAGATCTCATGGCTCCTATCGAAAAGAGTAGGAGTTCTTTATTTATACACAAAAATAACTCTTATTTACAAAATATTTACATATGTACAAATATATTAATATACAAATCTGTTTACACATATTCATAATTTCCTTTACAATCATACTAAATTTTCATTCCTATTAGACCCCAACTCCTTTTTACATAACTATCATCTGATTTTACTTAATATTGCTAAACTCCTTTTACCATAAACATAATTTCAGTTATTTTTTTACTCCATAAAACCCATATAACATAAAATAATTTTTTATCTATTCTAGCATATTCTTTCCATCTCTTCTTATTTAACCATATCCATGTTTATTTTATTCACTTCTTTTATAGCTTCAAAAAATCTTCTTTACATAGTTTTGCCCAAAACCTCTTTAATATTGTACATTCAAAAACACATGTTCTTGACAATGTAAACATATTCTATCACTCTTCTTTTTATATGTCATATTTTGGTTTACTGGAAATTTATTTATTACCAGTCTCCACAAAAAATCTTGACATTCTACTTTCTGATTACACCATTTTTTTTCTTATTTGTATAGCTTTAATTTGTTTCATCTGTTATATTTTGCCATGGTTTTACATAGTAATTTTTTATCACTACATTCTTATACCATACTTTTATATCTTTTTCTATATCATTGATTTTTATTTTCCACAAAAATATGTTTTCTTAGTAACATTTTAGTTTTTCATGTATATACCCTCTTTCTCTTCTACTCTTTTTTGCCACACCCCAACAGTTATCCTGCTTATATTTATACAGTTCTACTACTAATCTCTCATAATTTTCTTTTATCCACTTTAACACTTCGTACAAATTTAAATGGAGCAGCATATATCACTTTGTTAATCAACCCCAAACCTCTCTCCTCTCTATCTACATACAAAACTCATCTTTTTCCTGCATTTTTTTAATCTGGAACCCCATATAAATGAAAAAATGATCTATAGTAATTTATTTTCAAATACAGTCGGTAGCATAAATACACTTGCTAAGTATGATATTTTTCTGACCAGTACTGAATTTATCAAATAAACCTTTTTTTTCTGAATGATCATTTATATTCTCCTGAAATGACAGGTTTGTTTTATTCCTTCTGTTGTGTTTCTCATTGAATTCTACTTACATCTTTATTCCCAAATTTTATACCTAACACAGAAATTTCATTCATTGTAAAACATATTCCCCTGATCTTTACTACATCATTTAAACCTTTACTTTTCTCTTTATTTAAAGCCATCCCTATCTTCTCTAGACACTCATTTGTGCAAACTATTACTTCTTTTATCCAATTTTTTTGCAATTATTATAATGTCATCTGCATATGTTAACAAAACTGAACTTTTTTAATCCTTTAGATGTCATATACCCCACTACTTAATTTTGTAATGTATTTCACATACTCTCACATTCATAAATAATGCAATGAGTATACTGGTCATTGGACATCCCTAAATTACACCATTCATCATATGTACCTCTTGGCTTAACCAGTCATTTACAAGTATTTTTACTTTACTATTACTATATGCTGACATACATAATTTCCTAACTTTCTCACTTATATTATATTCTTTCATTACTGCCCATATGATTTCATGTCCAATTGTGTCAGATGCCTTATTGGGGTCTCCTATCATGATTCTTGCTTCTTTGTCTCTGTTCATAATATCATCCACAATTTCTCTCTCATTAATAATTCTTGAGAACCCTTCTCCTTTTTACTATATATATATATATATATATATACTAACCTTCATAATATTTTTCATTTTAGTTTCAAATCTCTTTTGTACTATTTTCTTAAAGATCTTATAATCATTATTATTCTATAGTACTGTTCTTCAGTTTTTTAATTGACTTCTAGCTTCCGTCTTCCATATGCATTTAAGTATTCCGCTGTATAATTCTTTATACATAAAACCTTCATTTAACCATTCATTCAAAATCTTTACAAAATATTTTTTTGCCAATCTCTTAAAATTTTATACATTTCATACCCTATTCTATCTGGGCCTGCAGCGGAATCTGTATGTACTTGTCCTAATATTTTATCTAGCTCATTTAAAGATGTCTCCTTTTCTAATACTTTATTCTCTTTTTCTGTTTCATAACCTTTTTTTCTTTAAACATTTATTGTACATACTATACTACACTATTCATAATCTTTTCCTGAGTTCTTTCTATTTTCTCCTTTTACACTTTTTATTTCTCCCATTACACTACCATCTTCCTTTACAAGTAATTCGATGCTTCTTCATATTTTTCCTTGTAAAAAATATATTTGTTTATATAACAATTCTTGTATTTTTTCTTGATTTCTTTCATATAATTCTTTTTGTCAAAGTACTTTCTACCATTATGTTCTAAATTTTTCAATGCATCGTTTATATTTTTCTTTCTGTACTTTTCTCACATCCTATTGCCACTGTAAAAAAAAACATTTTTTATATTTTTCCTTAAATGAGATCCACCATTCAGACCAATTTTATAAAATGTTCTCATAGTAATATGATGTTCCAATAACTGTATTACTAAACTAATTCCTTCTTCATTCCATGCTTTCTCATTTATCCTTTTTATTCCTTTGCCTATTTTATATATTCCTTGTTTTCCTTCATCTCTAGCCATACTGCATGATGATCAGAAAATCCTGTTTCAACTGCCTCCCCTTCTGCTATAACTGGACCTTCATCCTGTTTCAAATTCCTTCTCTTCTCCTATAATTAAACCTTCTGATACTATACAATAATTTACTTCTGTTCTATACATACCCCTTTGTAAGTTCATGAATTTTTGTCCCAGTGTTTTAACCTGCCACATCTTAAAACTTCTAACATTTTTCTTATATCATTCCCTTTCTTTTTATGCTTGCTTTTTAAATCACAATTAATATCTTCTGTTATTATAATATACATATTTATCACTACATAATCTAAAATCTGATGAAATAAGCTTTCCCTTTCTTTACAATTAGTATAAGCATATAATGTTATAATTCTACATACTTGTTATTTCCATTTTAAATCTATATTGATTACTCTTCCCATTTTGCTAAAGTTACATGTAATATCTTTACTGTATTTCTACAGAAGATGGCTATTCCAGAACATCTCTCATTTCCCAAATTCCAAATTATGTTTCCTCCCCATAGTTTCTCTGTTTGTAATCTTTCTTCATTTGTTAAAAATCTTGTGTCTTCTAATATAATTATATCTACTTTATATACATTACACCACTCCAGGAAAAACGAGAGTAAGAATGCGGAGATGGTAAAAATCAGCAAGCAAACGAGAGTAGTATTGCTGGAATAGAACTCATCCTGAAGTCCTGGTGAGTATCTTCACAAGGTGGACCCTGTTTCTTTTCTTACAAGGTCATCAAGGTGACACTGACATATAGACTTTACTTTATGTAGCATATATCGCTGACAAAAATGGTCTAAAAAGTAAACAAAAAAGCAGCTGGGTGCACAAGTCCCAGGATAAAAAAGTGCGTAATCCAGGTAAGTACACTGGTGCCAGAACTGGAAAAAAATGACAGTGCTAAATTCTCAAGATATGTAAACATTCCTACAATGGAGTTAGGCCAGGATCAGGGGGAAGATGGCACCCTGGTCGTAGAAGGAAGTAGCAGTCCAAAAAAAAAAAACACAAAAACTTGTAGGTGAAAAAGGAACCATAAAGATGCTAGAGTGGACTATTGAGGATAAGAAAGAAATGATGTATTGTTACAATTATGCAAGAATCCCAGAATTTCTAGACAGAAGACAAAAAGATTAAAAGAGAAATTAGAGGAAAGAAAAATAGTTGCACAAGAAAAACTGTCAAAATCTTCAAAAGCAAATTTGTGTTCATTGATACAATAGATTCATGAAAAACACTATATAGACAAGAAACCTTGGGCCTTTTGGAAAAAGAAGTGATTGAGAAAGTGCAAAAATATAAGGAACAAATTCTAGAGATTTTTGAAAGTATACAAAAGAAATATGGACATGGGGAAGTAAGAGAGATCTGATATGGTGCGATATGTATGCAAAGGAGAAAGTCAAATTAATCAATACAAAAAAGCAGTCTCAAAGATATTGGAAAAGAAATAAAGGCAAACACACCCAAAAGCAGTCTCAAAGATATTGGAAGAGAAATAAAGGCAAACACACCCAGATATGGAAAATGTTACAATACAAAAAATAAGATCACAGAGGGGGAATATAGAAGAGAAGATTAGTAAAGAAAAAGTTAAAAAATAGAAGCAGAAGTTATGGAATACCTGTGAAGTGAAGGATTTAGTCTAGAAAATCTAACACATGTTTTATCACAGCATGACTGAACATAAAGAACCCAAGAAAAGAGAAACAGGAGGAACAAGAGACATCTGAAGAAGAAATATGGACATGGCAAAGAAAAAGAGATTTAATACGGTACAATATTTATGCAAAGGAGAAAGCAAAATTAATCAATACAAAAAGAGCAGCACCAAAGATATTTGAAGAGGAATACAGGTTGAAGAGGAATACAGGCAAAGGCATCCAGATATGGAAAATTTACAATACAAAAAATAAGAAAACAAAGAGAGGAATTAGAAAAGATGATTAGTAATGGAGATGTTAAAGAAATAGAAACTGAGGTTATGGATTACCAGTGAAGTGAAGGATTTAGAGTAGAAAATCTAACTCTGATAATACCATAGCAGGATAGAATAATGAATCCCGAAATTAAGGAGAAACCAGTGGAATGGGAAGCATCTGATCAGTTTCCATATGAAGATATTTTGGGGCCTTCAGAAGGAAATCAGTACAAAAGTTCAGTTTGAGTTGCACAGCAAGGGAAGGAACAGAAAACGGTGGGAACTCTAACACAGTGCTGTAGAGTGATAGGTTAGTGAGTTCCCATATGGAAAAGCAATGGATGACACAGGATGAAACTGAAGAGAATAAGGCACAGGAAGACACTCTGGAATTTTTGCAGAATGTCCACAAGAAATGGAGAACAAAGAACATGCCCTCAGTTAAGAAGAAAATGATGTAAGGGAAGAATTTATTGATTTAATAGAGATGGATACACATATTGAGATCAATGAAAGAAACAGACTACAGAAAGTCAATAAGACACAAAATTTTAGAAGTATTATTAAAAAATAAACACAGAAATCAGGACTGTTCATAGAAACTCATGCAATATAACAGAAGTAAATAGAATATATTACTGTGCAGCTAATTGATAAGAGATGGAATCTTACCACAAAAACATGGGTCAGTAAGGGAATGGAAGGGGAAAAATCAAGTGCCATCATGGAAGTATCGAATAGAGAAAAGTATAAAGCAATTAAGACAAGAAATGTCACTATTGGAAGAGTACAGAAGAGGGAACAGATCAACAAAAATACTCAGAAAAATAGATGGGATAAAAAATATGTAGCATCAGAACAGATCATGATCTATTGTGTACTATTGCAAATAATAAACTAAAGATATCAGAACAGGTAGAAACATTTAGAAGGTATGCAGATAAATATAAAGGAAAAGTACAAAATAAGCAATTTATTGATGACCTAAATAAGTTTTATAGAGAAATGGGAAATAATGTACAAGGAATTGAAACACCTTCAAAAAAGGAAAAATAGACACATTTTAGAGAAATATTTATAAAGATCCTGTGTAACATAACAAAGATGCTGAATGGATAGAAGAAGTAAAAGAAAGAATAAGAAGTTCAAATGTACAGGATATGAAATGGGATGAAGCAACGGCCAGAGAAATTAAAAAAAAATTAAGAAAAGCTCTTAAATGAAAAACCCCAGGCCCAGATGCAGTGCCTAATCTCTCTGTAAAAGTATTAACATATTTACATGAATATTTAGCCATGAGTAAGAACTATTTACATGTGCACCCCAAACAGAAACCAACCTGATTAACAATAGAAAAAACAATACTCCTCCTTAAGAGTGAACCTGAAAACTATCCTAGCACTATAGCCCAATAACTTCCCCTCCGAAGATGTATAAACTCTACACTGGAATTTATGCTGACAGAGTTTATGGTCATTTAGAAGGAAACTCAATCATAGCAATAGAACAAAAGGGTAACAAAAAAAGTGATATGGAACAAAGGATCACTTGTTGTTAAATAAAGTCAATGGAGAATTGTAAAAAGGGGAAAAATAATCTAAGTATGGCATGGAGAGAATTGTAAAAAGGGGAAAAGGAATCTAAGTATGGCATGGAGAGAATTGTAAAAAGAGGAAGAATATATGTATGGCATGGATAGGCTGCAAAAAAGCATTTGACAGCATCCCACATTCATGGATCAAAGAGTACTTACAAATCTATAAGATACACCCTACAGTAATGGATTACATTAGATGACCATAAAACAGTGGCAAACTACTTTGCAGTTAAGCCATGATAAAGAACAAATTATTATTCTAGGGATAAAAATTCAAAGGGGGATATTCCAGGGTGATTTTTTGACACCGCTGCTCTTTTGTCTTGCTCTTAGCCCATTAAGCTGTCTACTTAACAGATTAGGTAATGGTTACAACTTGGCTCCCATAAAACAACAAAGTTTAAAGACTTCTCATCTTCTTTTTGTGGATGATTTAAAACTGTATAGTTCATCAGATGAGGAATTGAAAGCACAACTCCAAGTGGTCAAAACTTTCTCAAATGATATAAGAATGACATTTGTTCTTGAAAAATGTACAAAAGCAACCTTTAAAGCAGGAAAGTTGCAGCACCAAGAAAATATTAGTCCGGGACAGGAATGTTATATAAAAGAAATTGACCAAGAGGGACTGCATAAATATTTGGGAATTGATGAAGGATCAAGAATAAAGCATGAACAATTGTGAATAAAACTTAGTAAGCCATATTTTAAAAAACTAAAATTAATACTGAAAACAGCTCTGACATCTAGGAACAAAGTCCAGGCTATAAACCAGTTTGCCCTTCCTGTTTTAGCTTACAGTTTTGGAGTTTTGGAGTGATTGACTGGCCCCAAAAGGTCAGTTGGAAATGAAAACAAGAAAAATGCTTCATGGTAATATAATGATTTATAAAAAGCAGTGTATCCTCGAAATTGATTACATGTATAGATCTGCAATCATAGGACTGCATACATATCTGCTGACCTCACAAGACCCAAATGTAGTTTTGAGAAGAACAAGTCTAAGATGACTTCCCTGATTAGTTTAGCAGAAGCATATCAGTATCAAGTAGGAATGGAAATCAAACCAGAAGTAAAAATCAGGCAACAACAGAATTTGCCAAAAAAACAAAAGGAAGACTATGAGGAGAAGGAGCAGATGAGAAGGCAAGAAATGTGAATTTTTTTAAATATAGCTTCAAGTAAAGAAAACTCCTGGAACAACCTCACATCAATCAGGACTGAAAGCCGAAATGATTAAGGAGAGGTGAACTTAAACCAAAAGATAAAAGTTTAATATTGGTGGCCCATGATAGTGGACTATATACACATTGGTTCACAAAGTTCAATGAACATTTGGGAGAAACAGACAAATTCAGGTTTTCTAAACAGAATTGGAAACAGTCTCACATCTTGTTGTTGGGTGTCATACACTAATGGGAGAAGGACTGTTTACCGAAAGGTATAATAATGTGGCAAGATTGTTGCATTGGGGATTTCACAAACATTATAATACTGAAGTAGATGAGAAGCGTTGGAAACATGAGCCACAAATCATTATAGAAAATGATGACGTTTATATCACATGGGATCACCCATTACCAACAGTTCAAAATTAGATGGAAGAAAACCAGATATAGTAGCATTGATCATTAAAACTGGTACACCCAGTGACTATAGTGTCTTAATACAGAGAGACACAAAGTCATAAAATACTAAGATTTGAAGGCAGAAATTAGGGTAATGTGGAAGAAGGATAGCCAGACAGTTCAAATAGTAGTAGGAGCAATGGGTCTCATAAAAAGAATTTACAATCATACTTAGATATGTTACCAATACATGCAACTCCTTATGAATTGCAGATGGAATTGATTCTGGGCACATTGTGGGTGCTGCAGAGAGCACTTCCGGCTAACAACAAAGATTGAAACAATACTAATTTCATGAACTTTAATCATACTATGATTTAGAAATGGGGTCAATTCCTGTTATGATATTAAAAACCCAAAAGACTTGGAGAAATTAAACCACTCCAAAATTCCTATTCTTCTTACTGTATTCTTAATACTAGTCACATTTACAGAAAGCACTCTAAATTCTTCATTTTCCATTTTCCTAATATTCATGGTTTCATAAGTTTATAGCTAATTATTAGGTTAGCTTTCTTAATAGGCCATTCTAAGCCTAACTGATTTCTTTTTCAATGGTGAGAAGTAAACACTGCACATTGTGTCTATGAGTCAAACACCTTAACCATTATACCAAGTTCCAGTCTTTAGCTGTATATGTATACTTACCTTTTTCATCCATTTCCCTTCTTTCTTTTCTTTTGCACTCATCTCTTTAAATTTTGTTTCTGTCTTTTACCAATAAAATTATTTTTTTTCTTTTACTTCCTCCCAAGTTATACCTTCTTCATCACTTATTTCAGAACCTTCTTCTATGTCCTCTTTATTATTTTTTTTGGGTCTATATTAGAACATCGAAGTTTCAAAACTTTGAATGTTCTAATATCGACCCATATTCAGCAAACGCTAAAAATATCAAAGCTACAGAAAATGAACTTCTCTTAGGGAAAGAATTTGGTTGTCAGTTTCTGTTGCTTCTGTATTTTCAATGCTGTGGTGGAAAGTTATGAGTCGGGTTCAGGTAAGTGTGCGATTGAGCATGGGTTAGGTTAGTTAGGGTTAGGGTGCGGGTTAGGTATGTGTGCGATTGTGTGGACATGAGGGTTAGGGCGGGTTAGGTGAGTTAGGGTTAGGACGTGGGTTAGGTATGTGTGTGATTGTGCGGACATGAGGGTTAGGGTGGGTTAGGTGAGTTAGGGTTACGGCATGGATGAGGTAAATGTGCGATTGTGTGGATGTGAGGGTTAGGGCGGGGTCGGTGAGTTAGGGTTAGGGCTCAGGAGAGGTGCGTGTGCGATAGTGATGGACCTTAGGGTTAGGGTTTGGGTTAAGGTAAGTGGATAGTTAGTGGTGTATGTATAGTTTAGTGTAGGGTTAGGTGTAAGATTTTAGGTGTATGTGTGTGGATTGCTGTTTGTTTGGTGTGCTTGTGTTGTGTGTATGCGTTTTGGAACAGCAAATTTTTTCCCTAGGAAAAAATTTGCTGTTCTGTATGTTCAATGTTTTCAACTTTTGTTGAATAGGGTTCGATAATAGAACATTTGAAGTTTTGAAACTTTGGTGTTCTAACATAGATCCTTTTTTTCTTATCTAATTTTTCTTCTATTTCGACTACTTTTAAAAGTTTTTCTCTTTGTTCATTTTCGTCTTTCTCTTTCTCCTTATTCTTATTTTCATTTTTGCAATCCATCCATAAATGTCCAATGTTATTACATTTATAATAATTCAATTCACATTTTTTGCGTCATGTCCCATTTTCCCATAAATATAACATTTTCTTTTGTCATAATTACTTATCAAATGTCCTTCTTTTCCACAATACAAAACACGTTCTGTGTTGTCCCCAGTATTTTACAACACCCGTTACCCTCCACATTTATCATGCTTGCGATATGTATTCTTTTTCTCTTTCAATTTTTAACACAATATTACAGTCCCAGCCACCAGTCCATAAACCCCTTTTGTCATAAACTTTTTCAATGTCCAGTATTTCATTCATTAAGCTTTCAAATGTCCTTTCAAAGTCTCTCTTTCTACCTCTGTTCAAAATTGTACATGAATCTATGTTTGTTCCCTGTTAAATGTTTTTAATCACAAAGATTCCATCAGTTACAGTCTTTCTTTTTTCATATTCTCTAAGAAAGGTTTTCATTGAAAAAACAGTCTCAAATATAATGCCACAAAATATATATTTTTTTTAAATATGTTTGCCTCATGTGCTTTTATACCCAAAGGAACTATTAAACTGTCCCACACTTCATACCTGCCCATTTCTTTGTCTTCTTTATTTTGAATCCTTACTACATATTTCCATTTTTTCATTTTCTTCTTCCTTTTTTTTCTGCTACTCCACTTTTGCCTTCTTTTACTTTCTCTGCATATGTTTTCTTTACCATCTCACCACTGTTCTTCAGGATTGTCTCTGCATCCTTCTTATGTATTCTCTCCATAATGTCCCCCCAGGAAACAGCTCCTTTATTTTCTGGCTCACTCTGCACCACCATTTCTTTAAGTAAATCATCCCTTAGCCCTCTCAATTGGAGGTTTATAATTATACAGCCATCATTTGTTGACTCATCTCCATCAAACAGGTTTCTCTGAAAGATTTCCTCAGAATGCTGCACACATACTCCTGTCTAGATACTTGCTTTCTCCTTCATTTCTTTCACCACTCCATCTTCCCCTTCTCTCCCCATCTGCCTCCCTGTTTCACCAGACTGCTTCTGTACCTGGAATGGAAGCAGGAAGTGTTCCTCCAAAATGGATTCCACTCACATAAAAAAAGAGTAGGGGAAGTTCCCTGAGGCCCTGGCCAAGTTTCCTCTAGAAGTTTAATTACCATCTCGGGTCTCCCTTGAAAAGAGGCTACCAGCCTAGTGGAATTAACCTGAGAACAAAGGATAAATAAATAAAAAATAGATAAATCCTCCCAAGAAACTGTTTTAGTAAAACAAAAAACGTTTGGCTAAACAAATGTGGTAAATTCTGTTTCACCGAATTATGTCTTTGCTATGTCTAGTGGACTCTTTTTAACTCTGTTGCTATTTTTTAACTTATAGTCTCTTTAAAGAAGCCCTTTTTGTATATAATACTTAGCCTGTGGAAATTAATACTTCTTACATTGCCACTGAACTCTCTCTCACATTATGCTTCCTTGCTCTTGAATATTTTTTTTCTTGGCAATATTATTCTCATCTATTTTGAAATTTCTACCACAGTATACTTATAGGTATAAAACTTACTTACACACTGAAGTGACTAACTTGCCTGATAATAATGAAAAATTGAATCAGCCATAGGATCCTTTCCTGGAATTGTAGTTGTCCACAATTTCTTCATAAAAAACACTTGATAGGTCAGAGAAGGCACTATACCTGCAAAGAAGTAAAAAGGCAGTATTTACTGAGCACACTGCAAAACAAAAGACATTTAGCTTTTAGAATGGACAATCTATGAAATGTAAGCATTTATTAATACAAAATGTGTGATTCCTTAACTATCTCTGTACATTATATATATATATATATATATATATATATATATATATATATATATATATATTTTTTTTTTACACAAAAACCTTTACTGGAATTGGAAGAAAATAAGAACAGCAGCTACATAACTTTTTAAGAGCTTTAATCGTAAATAACATAAACATAACATTTTGGATTTGAGCACTTCCGTTTATTCATGTTAAAAGTCGAACTTCATCAGAAATGCTTGAAATAAATTAGCAGCAACTAATAAAATCCCCAAGGATGGGGGAGTGACCTTTCTCACCGTACCTGATCCATTTAAGAATACCTTTCACATTTAAATTGCCATTAAGGCCAGGGGGCATGTCTGCTTGAAGTTCAATCTGCCACCTAAGTTCTTTTACCTCACGCTGGAGATTACAGTCTCCCCATAGAATGGCAATTCTTTCTAAAACTATAAAGTAGAATTCCTTGCAATGATGGTTTTCCAAGCTATGCCTTGCTAGGGCTTTCTTAACGTTGACAATGGACACAGACTGCATATATATATATATATATATATATATATATATATATATATATATGTGCATCTAGGACAGTTGATCGACAGACTGTTTCACCGAAAGTGAAACGGGCTGTCACAGTTTCGCGAAAGCACTTTTTAATCGAAAAAAGTGCTTTTGCAAAACTTTCGTAAAAGTACAGGGAATCGGGGGTAAGTGGTAGTGGGTGAGATCGGATTACAGTGGGGATAAGGGAATATTCCCTTTTCCCCACTGTAGTGCGATCTCAGAGTGAGAATATAAAAGTAGGGGGGGGTGGGGTGCAGGTGGGCGAAGCTCCCCTGCGTAAACATGGTGTGTGTGTTTCTTTGTTTTTGTTTGTGTGTGTGTGTGTGTGTGTGTGTGTGTGTGTGTGTTTTACCTTCCGTTTACCAAAACAGCTTTTTCGGTGAAAGCAGTTTCGGTAAACGGTGTTTGGTAGGGTGGAATTCGGACAGTTGGTCTGTCGATCAACTGTCCTAGATCCATATATATATATATATATATATATATATATATATATATATATATATATATATATATTTATAAAATTATTTTATTTATTTATCCTTTGATGACTGGATTAGTCCCACTAGGCTAGTAGCCATTTTTCATGTAAAGTGACATGTTTTACTTTCTATATGTTAGTTTTTTTGTAAATCTTCTTGTTTCTATTTCTAAATATGTACTACTATGACTTAAAAAAAACATAAAATATTATATTTTAAAAAAATAGAGACTTTTTGTGACATTATATTTGAGACTGGGCAATATATGGAAAACTTCTTAGAGAAGTTTGAAAAAAAGAATGTAGTCCATGGAATTCTTATGTGGTGCAGACTTTTAATAGATAAACTAAAAAGAGAATTACTGTACAATTTCAAACTGAGTTGGATAAAGAAGCACTGAAAGGCTGTTTAAAAACTGTATGCAAAGAAGTGATGGACACTACAAAAATGTATGATGATAGAGGCTTATGGACCTGAGGGTGTGACTGTGAGATTATTTTGATGATGGAAAAAGATAATATTGCACATATTCCAAGTATAACAACTGTTGAAGGAAATACAGGTTATGTAAGATATAAGGGAAAGCCAAAAAGTTTTTTTTTTTTTTTTTGTGGAAAGAGTGATCATTTAAGAAGCAATTGTGATAAGAGAAGTTGTTTTGTTTGTGGAAAAGTGGGACATGAAGGAAAGAAATGTGAACCGATGTGTAAAAAATGTGGGAAAATGGGACACGACTCAGTTAATTGTGATGAACAACTGCATGTTGAGCAAAAAGAATAGACAGAGGAACATTTATACGGTGTAGCATGAACATGAAAAACAAATTATCATACAAGAAACAAATAAAAACACGGAACATAAAGACAACGAGAATAATGAAGGTGAGGAATTTGTAGTGGAAGCAAGTGAAGAGGAAGATAGTAAGTGGAAAATAGTAGCAGATAAAAGAAATTCAATAGAAAAGAGTGAAAGATAGGAAAATAAAATAGAAAATGTGATTATAAAAGAAAATAAAAAGAAAGCTAAGGTGTAAGATAAAACTATAATATATCTGGAAGAACTTGAAAGTCTTATCAATAAATGTTAATAGTATAAAAAATGTTAAAAGATGGTTAGCTGTATCGCAATGGTATATGCTACTTGACATGCATGTAATTATCCTAGCGGATACAAGAATCTTAACAGAGGATGAAGGGAATCAGATGGAAAATCTATGGGCTTGGAAAATTGCATGGAACATGGGAAAATATGCATATTCAGGTACTGCTGTATTATGTAATGAAACAGTTACAGTCTTAGATTATACTTTAGTAGAGCGAGGCAGAGTAACAGTGTTAGCTATAAGATATAAGAAGGATGTATACAGAATTATTGCAATATATGCATATGTTACTAAAAAAGGACGAGAGGAAATGTTAAAAAAAATCTTAAATTATATGGGAGTACATATGAAAATAATATTGGTAGGAGATTTTAATTGTGATTTGAGGGAAAAAAAAAAGATGGGAATGACATTAAAACAGTTTATGAAATAATGAAAAGAGGAAAGTTTTATATATATATATATATATATATATATATATATATATATATATATATATATATATATATATAATATATATATATATATATATATATATATATATATATATATATATATATATATATATACATACACACACACTGGATGCTTTAAAGAAATGAGATTAAAACAGAAATTAATTATTTTATAATATCTGATACTTTGAAAATTATAAAAGGATGAATAAAGGAAACGGGTTAATCAGACCATCTGGCTGTATGGCTAGAAGTAAAATAAAATAAAGAAAACACAAGCATAGGAAAAGGTATTAAAAGATTGAATGAAAAAAGATTTACATGAAGAAGAGAGAAAAGAAATTGATTAATTATGGGAAGATCATGTAGAAATGAGAATATTTTATAAATATTGGCCTGATTGATGGTTAAGTTTTAAAGGGAAGCATAAAAATTGTTTCTAGAATGTCAAGAAATAAAAAGAGAGAAAGAAAAGCAAAAATATAGGTTGTTAAGTCAAACACTATTCTGAGAAATATTAAGAAATAAAAACTTTTATGGAAAGGAGAAGGAAATTTATGTAATGAATCAAGAGAAGATTAAGAAAATGTTATGTAAACAAACGTATTTTACAAGGGAAAAAAGAAGTAGCTCCATATTTGAGTAAAATGGTGAGAGAAAATGAGAAGATAAGAAACCAGTGAAGAAAAAACTGTGAATACACAAAAAGAAATATTTGAGGAATGACAGCAGTATATAAAAAATACATTTAAGAAGACAGAGATAATAGAGAGGCAAATATGGGAGGTAAATAAGTTATGTAAAGAAGAGAATGAGATTATGGAAA
This sequence comes from Protopterus annectens, assembly GCF_019279795.1. Lineage (NCBI taxonomy): Eukaryota > Metazoa > Chordata > Ceratodontiformes > Protopteridae > Protopterus > Protopterus annectens. Next base: position 720,992,858 of record NC_056736.1, on the reverse strand, counting down.
AATATAGGAGGGCTTGATAAAGACTACAGGATTAGATGGAACTGAGTATCATATGTACTATAATATGAAAAACTGTCAAAAAGTGTAATTTGTAGCAGTTTTGAATGAGTGGTTAGAAAAAAGGATAAATGAAAAAGAGATATGTATGGGGTCCATGAAATTTATATGGAAGAAGAAGAAAAAGGAAGACATTAAGAACTGGAGACCAATATTATTAAACAATACAGATTATACAATTTTATGAGAATAATATGGAAAAGATTAGGAGAAGATGTACACAGACTGAGGGAACCTATGATTTTTGGGAAAAAAAGGAAAGGAAGTCAGGATTAAATATGGGTGTTAAGAGACGTAATAGACAACATTATAAATAAAAAGTGGAAAATAAAGTATTGGTTGGAGAAGTAAATAAGGCATTTGATAGAATACAATATGAGGAATTATGGAGTATATTAAGAGATTATAATGTAAGCGACAAAATAATAAAAGATATAAGATCAGTATATCAGAATAATACTATTAAAATAATATTAAATAGATGGTTAAGTAAAACAAATAAGCATACAATGTAGGATAAGACAAGGCTGTCCAGCAAGCAGCATATTATTTGCATTGGTTATGAATGTGATTGTAAATGTAATGAACAGAGAGCTGAAAATGGCAAGGTATAGGATAACAGAGGGGATTTATGGCCCAGTTATTCTTACTTATGCAGATATATTATTAATTACTAAAAGCAAATGGATGGACAAGTATTTAAATATGCTCGGTCTAAGCAGCAACAAGGATAAAAGTAAAGGAACTGGATTATTGGGAGAGTTAGAAGGTATTGACTCTAATGATGAAGAGGTAGATATTCTAGGAATAATGTCTGGGGTTAATACGAAGAAGGAAACACAATGGGAGAGACTGATACAAAAGCAGAGAGAAATATGCATATTTTGGAGGTCATATAGATTATTATAAAAGAAAAAGGTTTATTTAATAAACTCTGTTTTGTTAGGTAAGATTGCCTATCTTGCAGGCGTATATATGATTCCATCTAAATATGAAAAGAACTACTATTGATTATATTTACATTCATATGGGGATCCAGATTAAATGCTGTAAGGAATGGAATTTTGTATGTGCAGGAAGAAGAAGGAGGATTAGGACTAATAAATCCTATTGTACATGCAGCTTCATTGAAAATGTATTAAGAGTTGAAGGGCTTGAAAGAAGAAAACAGAAACATAGTAAATGATGTAATGAAAATCAAATATATAGATGTTTGGGGAAGCTTGAGATATGGGAAAATATGGAAAAATAGTGTTAATAATGAGATTAATGAATATCAAAATAAAATATTATGTAAACTGAAAATAGGGAGTGTGAAAAAAAAACAGAAACGTATGGTATGAAAAAGTAATGAGGGAATGTCATTATATTTATCCATGGAAAAACTTAGATAACAAAAAAGAAATGCAATTAAAAAAAAGGCTTAGATGGAGCAAAAATGTACGACTGTAAAGATTTTATGTGGAGGTTGATGATAAGTAAACTGCCTATTAAAGCAAATATGCCCCAAAAAAGAACTCAGGAAAGAGCATACAATTGTGGAGAGATTGAGACGATGGGACATGTTTTCCTAAATTGTATGAGAGTGAGAAAATTGTGGGAAAAATTAGATGAAATTAATGTATTGAATGATTCTAAAATTGTAAAAGACATAAGCATGAATATGATAGAATATGGGTAGTATGATAACAAAAGAACAAAGAAAGTGGAAGAAATTAATACAAAATTGTTTTATGTTTTGTGGGTCATATGAAATGAAAGACTGAATGAGATAAAATATAATGGCAAATGGGTATCAGTGGAAATTTTGAAAAATATATGTCTTTGGTTGTGGAAAAAAAGATTGGGTGGAATAATTGAAATATTGGAAATATATGAAGTTATATAATGTTTTAATGTAAGATGTAAGCAATTGTAAATAATGTATATATTGTATATAAACTGTTATAATTAATAAAGAACCCTTACTCTTTTCAGTAGGTGACATTGGGCTTTTACATCCACCTGAGCTATCAACAAGTCAAGCAGATAGGACCTTGGTTTGACATGTCATCCAAAGGATGAATGTGTGTGTGTGTGTGTGTGTGTGTGTGTGTGTGTGTGTGTGTGTGTGTGTGTGTGTGTGTGTGTGTGTGTGTGTGTATGTGTATGTGTATGTATATGTATGTGCATATGTACACTTTACTCACTGGCCTAAGGCTGCAGTGGTATTCATTCGTCCATCATTCCACAGCCCCTTTTTCACATTTTTATATACCGGGTTGAGGTGTCGCATCAGTATTGACCATTATCTAGAGCCAATGTTCACTGTTTAGAAAAACACTCAAGTGTTCTAGTTAAGTAAGACTCATGGGTACTTATTTGATGAATGTATTTATACATTCTAGTAGTGAATCCATTTGCACATGTGCACAATCATTATTTTGTGGCAGCTCTCCATACCACAGTTTGGAGCCATTATTTATTTGGCAAGTTTCACATCCCAGATAAAAAATGCCTGATGAGAAAATGGATCCTACTCTCATAAAACAGCTGTGTATTAAGTAAAACCACCACTCACAGTTGATACTTAAACAATAGTGGGCCTTATGCTATATTGCCATACCAGGTACTACATTACATTATATCATGAAAGGATGCTGCAGTCCTGGGGTGACATATCCTAAGAGGGATACACTACTAGGGCACTCATGAAAAAACAAGGTCTCTGTTAATGAAAACTGCGAATAACTTTAACCAGAGACCTGGCCAAATTCTCCCTAGTTGGTATAACCACCACCACCTTAAGCCTCTCCTGAAAAAGGGTAATAAATATAGTTAATACAGGAACAAAATAAAAATTGTAAGGTTTTACCCTTTATAGTCTGTTGGAACTATTATTGTTTGTAGTAATTTAATGAGATTTTATCTTATTATGCTTTGGTCCCTTATTCTGGTTACACAGTCCAACAGAGGCCAGCTGTGGGTCCCTTACACGGGTTACACAATCCATCAGAAGCCAGCTGTGGGTCCCTTACACGGGTTACACAATCCATCAGAAGCTAGCTGTGACACTTGCTGTCTGTTAGACATTGGAAGGGTGAGAGTTTACGGATAGGCCGTGGCAGCATGGCTCTAGATACATGGAACATTAAGCTGGTTTTACTACTGCTAAAATCACAAATGGGGGGGGGGCACTAGGCAAAAAAGGGGCAACTAGATAACTTCCGTAGTTAAATGTTCTTAAAGAGTGATTTTATTATGAGTCATTCAGCTATGTGTACAGTAAACAAAGAGCAGGGTCACTCACTAGTTTCTTAGGAAGAAATAAACAGTAATTATGGGAAGACAAAACACTAGGCTGATAGTGATTTGCTGACAGTTGTGAGAAAGGCAGAAATTTTGCCCTTTTTGCTGGCCTCCCTCAAATACTATGATTAAGAAATACACTGGTGTCATAGCGTAGATAGTTTTTTTTTCTGTCAATGTAGCTGCACCTCACTATCCTAGGATAGTATGAAGAGTACTTTATACATGAGAAATAATTTGTTCTCTTCATAATTCTGCTTAGAACTCTGGTGCAAAGGTTTTATGTACCTTATCATTATTCAGATATTCTAAGGAGTGTTTGATTAGCAGTCCAAAACACAATGAATTTCTCCTGCTATGAGACATCCTCATTCTGGGTCTGAACTCAGACATTATCTGGAAGGGGACTCATACTCCTGATGTCAAAAAGTTGCACCCATAAAAGGAAGGGGCACATCCTTCATCTTCAGTTCTTTCCCAGCCCCAAGAATGGAACTGGTCAGGAAACAGTGGACAATATCTCTTCATGTGACAGTGACATTAAAGAAGGAGTTAGAGCTCATAGGAGTGGAGTCTAGACTACTGAATAAAATATCTGCAGTTATGGTAAGGTATATAACAACCTGTTTTGGGTGGGGGGGTTCAGTCAGCAGTCCACGCCCTAATTAATAAGACCGGATCAATATTAGTGATGAGTGGTAGGTCTAATCCCAGGTCCAGTGGTGAGCCCTCAGTTAAGGACTGATCTCCTGAGTCACTCATGCATCCTGGATGTTACACCTGGGCTGTAATGAGTCAGGAAAGTATGAACCCTTGACCAGGCTACTGCAGCACAGATATTCTACACAGACACATCTCTAAATCATGAAGCTGAAGCAGCAACACCATTACTGGAGTGAGGCTTAGCAACACAAGGAAGGGGCTTGTTAGTTGGAAGATAACAATGATGAATAAAATTCCCAAACTAAGGAGACATGATCTACTTTGAGATCCACTCACCTTGGGAAAGGCAACAAATAGCTGCATAATTTCAAATCAATGGCCAAACAAAAACACCAAGATGGTAATCGTCACTGTTTTTAGTATAAGATTCAGCACTTTTGTCCACTTAACAGTACTGAACTTCTTCATTCTCCCATACTTAGTAAATTAACTATGTATTTACAACCTTAAAAAAATCCAATCGCGATCTTAAAAAAATCAAATCACGTGATCTTACAATGTGAAATGTGAGATGTGGCAATTCAACACTTAGTAACAGGAAACAATCACATTTTAATATCAAGCGTTTTAAAATTAAGATCAGCTAAATTATGAGTGAATGGTTTAAATCTGTTAAATTTAAATTTTAATGTGCATTTTTTTACTAAATAAACTGTTAATGTATGTATGTTAATGTATGTTTGTATGTTTGAAGGTCATACTACCCTGAATGTGTCTGATCTAAATGTCATTCCAAAGACATGCATCTGGAGCATTTCTCCCCGGGCCTCTGCTGAAAACAGGCTCTGTGGAACCTAGTCGGACTTTCATGGTCAACAAATGATAAATAAAATAAAATAAAATATCTTATCTGATTTAGGAAGCTAAGTAGGGTTAGACCTGGTTTGCACTGGATGGTGGAACAATAACAGGCCTGCATGTTTTTTTATGTAAAAACAATGTTTACATTTTGTTATTAAGTGGTGAATTGTCACATGACACATTGTAAGATCACAAGTTTTTTAAAGGCTGTATATAAATGGTTCATTTACTAAGTATGGAAAATTTTGTTGAAGTCCCAAACCTTTAAGTGGATGAAAGCACTAAATCTTGTATTAAAAGCCAAAGATAATTAGAACCTTAGCATTTTATTTGGTTAGGGGTATGTAACTTTAAAATGCTGTGACTCATTTGTGTAGATTTGTTTTTAGTTAGCTGCTTAATTTCTTTCTGACTGCAGTTGTCCTGCAGAAGTAAAACTTAAAAAGAGTCCTTCAGACATCTCATTTGTTCAGAACAGCCTTTCCAGGAGTATGCTTATTAAAGAAATACACTGAATTAAATAAACTCAGCCTTAGTTAAAAGCATAAAAGCTTTTTTCTGCCCTGTCTTCAACTCAGAGATTTTCTTGGCTGAGTTAAAACCCACTTGGAAGATACATTTTCAGGATAGGAAATGCACATTACATGAATTCATAGGTTGAAAGAGAGGCAATAATTATCTTTCCAGAACAAACTTGAAATCCATGGTAGCAGTGGGATTTTAATAAGTAGTCAGAGGTGACAAATAATCTCTAAGAAAGGTTTTAGGCTCATATACCTAGGTTCATAGTTTCATAGGAGGTTACTAGGCTAGTGGCCCTAGATTCTTTAGAAGCCTGGTCATGTTAATTGAAAGTATCCCCATTTGTTCTTTTTGGGTAGTTCGCAGAACGAATTTATGAGCACAGCGGGTCTGTGATCAACACTGGCTACCTCTGTCCATGAGGGATATGGGTGCCACCCCAGGGGTGAATTTGCGGTCTCCCGTCCAATTATCAAGGTTGTGCTTGAATAGGTTCAAGGAGCAGCTGTGTTTTATGTGACTAGGAGGTCTATTCCAGAGAAGCGTCAGTCTGTGGGAGACATATCTGTCTCTCCAGCATGTTCCATTAATGTCACAGGCTAGGTTGAGATCACTAGAGCGAGTGACTCTTATGCCATTTGACTTGTGGATGTGCCGCATTTCCATTAGGGCAGGGTCAGAGATTCCCCTATAGGCCAGGCACAAGTCACCTTTCAGCAGCCTATAAGATAAAGAGTAAAGTTTTAGGGCTTTCAGCCTGTCCACGTAGCTCATGGTTTGGAGTTCCTGTATTTTCTTAGTGAGAAACCTCTAAGGTCTCTCCAGCAGCTGCAGGTGAATGGTGAGGTACATGCAAAAGAGTGCATTATACTCAATTAGTTGTCTGATGAGGGTCAAGTACAGTGGAGTTATAACTTCCCTTGACCTGGATGCTATGCCCTTGCTTGTGAGGTGCATTGCATAGAAGGCTTTCTTTACCACTGTGGAAAATTGGTTATCAAAGTTCAGATTACTATCACCCTGTGTTCCCAAGTCTCGTGCCACTGGGTTGGAACTCAACGGGGTGCTGTCAACATTGTAATTTGTAGAGAATTTTGTTTTGTCAAATGGAATAATAAAGCATTTTTTTGCATTTACTTTTAGACCATGGCTTTGGCACCAATAATTTGTTTATGTTAGCCCTTCTTGTAACATGTTGACATCATTGGGAGACTCACTAATTGCTCCCAGTTTGCAATCATCAGCGAACTTGGCGAGCCAAAGGCCATCTACTTTGGCCTGGACTTCTGAGAGATAGATGCCAAACAGAAAGGGACCCAGCACAGACTCCTGTGGTACTCCACTGATGAGGGGTCTACTGGTGGAGGTGGAGTCACCAATTTTGCAAAATTTTGTTCTGTCGCTTAACTATTTGACTATCTATCTAGTAATGTAAGAGTTAATCCCAGTGTATTACATGCATTACAGTCTATGCTCATGGGACAAGCCTTAAATATTTTATACGCTCTTATCTTTGAGCTAAAGTCAGTAAACAGACCTGGAAATGAACTATTCTAATTACAGGTACCGGTGTCACAGACTGAGGTGCAATTCACTCCTAATTATTTAGCTCTATTGTGAAGTCTGTGTTGGTATTATATATTTTAGATGTTTGTGTTTCTGGTGATATTTATCTGTGATTGCATTATTTATTCTGCATTGCAGTATTCAATAAAAAACAGAAGAAGAACAGGAAAATCCCTCTGAAAGGATTTAAAGCCAGGCTTTCATAAATAACTATGGAACAGTGTTGTTTAAATCGTCAAACCTCCCCAGATTCAAAAAGGAGAGTAATAAATAATTTTAAAAATATTTTGCAGCACATATACTAAAGAATCCAAAATAACTGCCAAATACTTAAAAAAAAATCTGTGTAACAGAAAATAATATCAGCACCTCAAAGCATTTTAGAGTATCAAGAATGTACATAACGCCGAAAACGTTGAGTAAGTCGAAGTGCCATTTATTAAAATCATTTAAATGTGACGTGTCTTTGATGTTTTAAGCTGCAACTAAGCATTACGTTAGGACTTTCATAAAAATGTTAGCAAATCAAGATATGACACCATAGCTGAACAAAAACACATGACAAATCTTGACATGTTGGTCCACTATGATGTCATCTTTCTTACTGCCTTCGTGACACTTTTAAAGTTGGTGTACCGTAACACCATACATTCCATTTTTGTAAATGTCAGCAAATTATAATGGCACTATAAATGTGCATCTGTGAATAAAATACAATTTATGTAGAATGATGTTGAAAACAAAGCCTTGCTAAGGGGGGGGGGGGGGGGATACACAAAAAAAAAGAGAGAGACAAAATTTCCATTTGTCATTACCAGATGCAGTAAGAACAGCTTCATTGATGTGTACGTTAAGAGTGCTCCCTCGTTAAGCAGTCACACTTAACAATAAATGGAAGCGAGTGCAGACTGCTTACCCCCCCTAAAGCTTCTGTATTTGACAGCACAGCAAGGAGTGGACTCATTACGAAGCACCAGAAACATTTCTTTCATTAAGAAGTACAACTAATCTGCATCTGCTGCCATGAATCTGTTTTATGTATTTGTAATGCTACTCAAAAAAAACTGTAGAAAGCCCTATAACCTCAGGCAGTGCACACCACGACAGTGTAGATTCAAATTACAGTTTGCACCAGTATTTTATGATCAGAATTTTCATGACTCCATGTGAATTATTTCAGCCCCAAGTTGTGCTGCATGTATAACTTTCGTCTCAAACCTGTTAATACTGGAGAAGTGTAAATATCATGCAGGTGTTTTCGGGTTGTGTAATTAACTCTTTAGACACTACTGTATATGAGAAATGCAAGAGTCACTTTTCAGAAGTGAATGAAGAGCTTTGGCAACTAAACCACACACACACACACACACACACACACACACACACACACACACACACACACACACACACACACACACACACACACACACACACACACACACACACACCTTTACCTGAGTATTCCTGCAGAGTTTCAGTCAGCTTCATTAATTCCACATATCTCCAAAGACAACCACAAGGCATTCTATAACTATGTCAAGAATCTAAATGGCAATGCTCAGATCTGCTCTGAGCTAAAACAGAATGGCATTAAATATACTGATCCCAAGGATATTGCCAATATCCTGGCAGATCGATTCAGTGCCAACTTCACCCCCCTCTCACCCCCTAAATGGCCCATCTCAATACCGGAAGACTGCCAAATTCCGGTAATAATGGCCACACAGGTAAAAAACGCACTCTCCAAAGCTAAGAATACAGCATCCATGGGACCAGATGATATCCCGGGCTGTGTACTACATGAACTACAATATGAACTGGCACCTCACCTAAGTGTCATGTTTAATCATAGCCTCACCTCAGATTTTGTGCCCACTGAGTGGCGCAGAGCTACAGTTATCCCACTCCACAAGGGGGATCCACCTTGGATCCCAGAAACTACCGTCCCATCAGTCTGACAAGCCTTATCTGCAAGGCCATGGAGCGTATTATCATGGAACTTATAAACAAAGACATTGGCAACCTTCAAACACTAGACCCCACCCAGTTTGGGTTCGTGAAGGGCCGATCTTGTCTCCTGAACCTGACTGACTTCTTTGATTCAGTCTCCAGAGCCATGGACAAGGGTAAGGTGGTCCACACAGCCTATCTAGACCTTGCCAAGGCCTTTGACACCATCCCCCACTCTGGAATCATAGATAAACTTACTAAGCTGGGCATTAATCCCTACGTCACTCAATGGGTTGCTAGCTGGCTTACTGATAGAACCCACACTGTAAAAGTAGCCGACTCCAAATCCAGCTCCAGACAAGTGACAAGTGGAGTACCTCAGGGTTCAGTCCTGGGACCGCTCTTGTTTGGCATCTACTTCTCTGAAGTACAGGCCAACACTAAGGAACTCGGGTTAACAAAGTTCGCAGATGACTGCAAACTGGGAGCCATTACTTGAATCCCCAAATGATGTGGATACTCTACAAAAGGGCCTTACAGAAATAGTTGCTTGGTGCCAGAACCATGGGCTCAAGCTCAATGCCAAGAAATGTACAGCTATCCCCTTTGGGAAAAAAACATGTACCCGTGAATTACCATATAGGTGGCAGTACACTAAACACCGAAAGTGTGATAACCTTTTGGGATGTACCTTACCAGACACCTGCAGCAACTGGAAAGACCCCAAAAGTACCTCACCAGGGATCAGGGGGCTCAAACAGATGCAGTATACTGCCCGGTTAAAGAAGAAACTCCTCTACTCAGTGGCATACACTACTCAGAGGTGATCTGTGCCTGACTTATACCATGTCCCCAACGGAATTAATGGACATGCTGCACCTCAGAAAAAAATCCAAATCCCATCGAGGCGCTACTGGGACTTAAGCCTCAGCACTGAAATAAATAGGACATACTGGAGGACTGCTTCAATAACAGGGCTCCAGAGGCTCCCCTCACTCTCCCAGTCCCTCTAGTCCAGGTTAGTCAGAGAGTCCTCTGACTTCAGTCTCAATGAGTCTGAGGATGAGAGAATCGTGAGTTTACGGTGGTATCACTTCTGTGTCACTGTTAGACAGAAGCACAGTATAACCTCCTCAAAAAAGCACAGTATAATTTAAAAAAAAAAGGCATAAGCCAGCCACTTTAATGCCAGCTAGGCTTATAAAATGCCCTAGGGCTAGTATGAAGTATATGAACCTATGAACCTATAAGAAACTTAGGGACACAGGTAGACAGTGGTCTCATCTTCAATAACCACATCACCACAACAGTCAGGAAATCCTTCTGTGGCACACCTCATCACTAAAGGGCTTTTCATCCAGAAAAAAGGAGGTCATTGTCATTGCCCCATTTGGTAATATCTCTCAAGACATCTGCAACAACTGGAAAGGCTGCAGAAATACCTCACTAAAAGAATCACAGGCCTAAAGCAGATGCCCTATGCTGACCACCTTAAAAAACTCCAGCTATACTCTGTCACATATTGTCTACTCAAAGGTGATCTCTGCTTAACATACAAGGCCATGTCAAACCCAGAGCTGTTGGACATGCTACACTTAAAGAAATCCCAATCCCTCAGAGCCACATGCTCCAGGGATCTAAACCTTGTCATCACAATAAACAAAACATGCTAGAGGGATAGGTTCCTGACCCAAAGACTCCCCAGACTCTGGAATAGATTGCCCATACATGTCAAGCAGAGTGCCTCTTTGGCCCTCTTCAAAAGGAACCTTGATGATTGGATGGGAGAAAGGAAATTCACCCCAGGGATTACTTCAGTCACGCTGCTGGACAGGGGTCCAGGGAAGTAAATAGTGTGGGAATAAATAGCCAGGGAATTGTTATGGCTAGGCTTGTATAGGCCCTAGGGCTGATAGCCTAGTACCAACCTATGAACCTATGAACCTACTGTTTTGAAAAAGAAAAGCCCACGAGACAGCAAAGTACTTGTCCTTCATGCGAGAGCAGGCTCCAGCCTGTAGAAGTTGCAGTCCAATCCCCTTCCAGTCTATGCAGTTGTAACTGCATAGACTTCTGGGATCTTGTAGTCTGAATGCTGTCTTCCTGCTCCAGACTGGTTCACCAGCAGTCCAGAGTCTTAGCGCATGCATGGAGCTCTGGGAACGCAAATGCGAATGTGCGGGAGTTCCGGGACACTTTTGCATTTTGTTTTTTCTTTTTCTTTTAATTTTGTTTTATTTTCTTTTTTTCTTTTACAGCTGGGGGCTGCAGTCCAATATCACGAGCCACCCCTGATAATTACCATGCCAAGTGCTCTGCATAATTAGCAGCTTAGACAACCAAAGTTGCTGTGAAACAAACCTTCTTGCTCCAGTGATCCAGCCTCTTGAACTCCTGGTCCATACACAGATCATTGAATCTTCTACCTCTTATGAGCCACCAAAGCTATTGCTGACATTGTAGCCACTGAATGATAGCCGATATCTGAAAATTATAGTCATTAGGTCATAAATATTCTTATCTTTCTGAAGGCCACTGCTGAAGACTAAACAGGAGGTTACAAACTGCCTTTACTACAGTATATGACAACTGGAAGAAGGAGAGGCAATAGCTTTGGGACGCTCATGTTCAGGAAGGTCCTGGTGTTGGGGTATCTGAGCATTCTTTTTGTCCACTACAGAGTCTGTGAGCCCCATGATGGAATCCAAATAGATGGATAATTCTTCAAATGGTAGGTCTTCTGGGAGGGGCCTTCACTGTGGAAAGCTCCTCTGACTTTCAATACTGCTGTCTCTTGCCCTTGAGGCCTTCCTCCTCAGAGGGTTCCACACCAGAAAATCCTATGGGGGAGAAGGCACCCTCCTCAAGATCATGAGTGCTAGGCTTGGGTCATGTGCAATATCTCAGCTGTTTTCAGAGACTGGATAAGGACCTAACAACTGAACAGAGTGGCAACCAATTAAAATCTTGGGACCAGTAAACTTGAACTTAGCTTGTGTTGTTAAACTGTGCAACAGCCCATATATTTTGAAACCTATTACATTAAGCAATACTGGAGTTTTCTTTCTATTCTTCATGTCAGATCTTTTACAGTAAAGATCCTTATTTAATGACATTTGAGCACTATGCTATTACAAAGACTGAGGACAAGCAATTGGTAAAAATATTTCCTCCCATGTGTCAGGACAGGCACTTAAAATATAGAAGTACGTGGAAGAGACTGCATGAGCTATCAAAAAATTAAGAAATAATTTTAGTCGGAATTGAACTGTAAGGAATAAGATTTCATAACTTGACTTTTAATATAGCTAAATCGGTAAGTACAGACATACATTATTTAAAGCATGGTTTAAAGCTCTGGCTTGAACTTTATAGCAACAACAAAGCAAAATGTCAGACATTTTAGCAGTAAACAGATTTTTTTTTAAAGAGCTTTGTCTAATAAAATATGAAAATGGGTAAGAAAAATTGACCCCCAAGAACTCTGATAAGCAAATAACTAATAGAACTGCAATAGAATACTTATTAGTAAGTGACAGAGTGTTTAAAAAAGAACTGCTCACTTCTAAAAGTAAAACTGCAGTAAGAAATATACCTTCTTCTGTGAAACAAAAAAGCAGCATGTAATGTGTTAATTTTCTACAACCGTGGGGGGCAGGGTCACATTGTTAAGTTCCAAATCAATAACACTGGAGATAATTCCCCTGTCAAGCGTACTTTGATGAAATGGTTCCTCAGGAGTGATAAAGCTACAACTAGGATAAATAAGTCACCCTTGTGCCACTGAGTCACAACCAAGCTACTACAATGATGCTGCATTTTTAAAAGGAAGGGAGGTCCTAACCCTGCTAGATTCTAGAAGCATGATTTCCTTTGTCAGGGGTCCCCAGGTGTGCAAGTATAAGTTTAGTAACAACCAAAAAGTGGAATTAATATGCATTTGTTGTGACAGAAGACAGTATTCCCTTACATATGTAGAAATTCATACAGTTCTGGGAAACTGTTATATCCTGTTTCTGGAACCCTTTATTTAGTCCATGATGTAATATTAGGAATACATTTCCCCATTTTAAACCATGATGGAAATGTTGGGGAAGGAATATATACACAGTCACTGTGAGGCAAGCTGATAAACTTAGCACAAATGAGGTAAAGAAGCAGTTTGACAGACACGCACAATATAAGTATGGAAGAAAACAAGGCCGGGGCACCTACATAGAAATTCCAAATCAAAAAAGGAGAAGGGAGTACAGAAACTACAAAAAGAACTTTGTTGTAGTTATACATTAAAAAGGATCCTAACAACATGGAAGCAGTTTTCAACTGGGCTAGTAATTAGAGTCCTTACTGTATGGAGAATTTATTAGGTGTAGAAGTAACGTAACTCTTGGGATGATGTTTTTGAAAGGATCTTTACATCTGAATAATTTGTTATTTAGAAGAGGGTTTAAGTTGGATAGAATGTGTAAAACCTGTTGGAAGGCATGTGATTAAAATAGGTCTAATATGATAGGTATATAGACACTTTCTTACCTAAAAATAATGGGGTTAAACAACATCGTGATTAAGTTTATTTAGTCACTCAATATAATACATGTTCTACTGAATTAATTCAAGTGGTGGATAGTTGGCAAATTATTGTAGAAGATAGAGAATTAAGAAACATTTTTATATATAAAAATACAGAGTTTGTTGTGAAAATACAGAATGTTTGTCGTTCATGGTTATTTTCAATGTCTAGAGAGATAAATCCTACTGCCAGTAATCTGAAAATACAGAATAAGGGTGACCACAGTTGTGGTCAGTGTATGTCCTCCTTGATGGAGTCTTCTGCAATAATTTCAAATAATGGTAGACTAAACTTACATGATCTTAATTGTTTTGTGATATTGTGGTGTTGGTTGTAATCACTTGAAACAGTCCTGTGGACCACGGATGATTGAGAGAGATGGGAACATCTAAGACTGCCAGCATCTCTTTTACTTTTATGCGTTTTACTTTACATTTTTTGTTCTAAAATCCCTGCACTTTTATCCCCATAGACACTGCTTCCCAAACAAATCTGAGGCATCTGTTGTTACAGACTATGTTGGAAGGGAAAATGGAAGATCTAAATTCAGACAAAATCGGTTTCCCCACCAAAAAATTTCCATCCTCACAAACTCCAAAACTGGTATCTGGAATGTCAGGAGATACTGATGCTGGGACTATACAGATTTTAGGTACCACTGATTTTTCCTTATGGGGAGTCTTGCTAGAGGAATCTTGGGGATCATACATGCCATGAATCCTAATTTTCTGAGAATTTCACTTGTTGAAGTCCTGCACTGAGTGGAAAAATTCAGTAATAGATCTAAATATATATCTACATTTTCCCATGGAAGAAAAGCTTTTTTGAACTGAGGTATCTTGGAGACACACTAGGAAAACAATCTGGTGAGAGGGAGTTAATCAATAATTTTGGACAGTCTCTTAAAACCTCAGTCTGTGCAGGAGATCTCTCACTAAAATGGGAGATTATTGGCACTGAAAAAGACTCTGCAAATATAAGCAAGCCATCTAAATAAAAAAAAAGTGAATATTTTGCAGTCTACAATAGACTATCACTGGAGCTAGAACCAAAACATGTAAATGAGGAATGAGAGGTAACTGGTTAGGAAGAGATTACATTTTGAACTTTGAAACAGTTACAAACTAGTTTTATTTATTTTATTTATTTATTTATATTTGTTACTGGGTAAATGTCTGACTGGGCTGAAAGCCCATTTTCAGCGGAGACCCAGGGAGAAAAGCTCCGTACATATGAAAGCATAATAGATAACAAAGTATTATAGTGTTTTATGACTTATAAATACATAATAAAGATACACAAAGTAAATAAGAAACAGGTAGTTATACGAGGTAAATACAATAACAAGAAAAAATACAAGGTTACAAGAAAATACTTGAAAATAAACTAACAGATAACTGTGCACTGAAATACATTAATATGGCAGATGGATATAGCAACTGTTAAGACTGGCTAGAGCAAATGATGGGAAATGAAACCCTGCACCTGGAGTAAATTAAAGATTGGAAGGCAGAGACAACTGAGAGCAATAAAATATAGTTATCAAGAGTCTGAAATAGTCAAGAAGAGGTACCCTAGTCAGGATTAGAGAATGGACAGATCCAATGGTTGGTGAGATATTGTCTAAGGATTAGCTTGAATTTAGTGGTGTTATTAAGTTTAAACAAATGCTGTGGCAATTGGTTCCAAGATCTGGAAATTTAGAGTAGAGTGAGTCACCAAAAGTGTTTGCAGATTTGGTTACTTTTAACAGAAGTTTATCAGAGGATCGAAGTTCTCTAAGGTTAGTATTAGTTTGAATTAAGTATTTTAGAGCTGGACAGGAATCAGGCTTATATAAAATGTTGTGGGCAAAGGTGAGTTGGTTTAGTTGTAGCAAATTGGGTAGTTCAATCCATCTGAGCTTTTTTAGGGCTAAACAGTGGTGCTCCCTATAGTGTAAGTTGGCTGCAAATTTGGCTATTTTATTATAGCATGACTAGCTGACTGAGTTCAGCCTTTTGTAAGTTAGTAAAGATTTGAAATGATCTGGCTGAGGCTAGTCTGGAGGCATTTGTGAGATAGGATTTGGTTCTACAGAGTTGACCTAATTTTATGTGAACTTTTTAATAGTTACTGCTATGTGTTTGTCAAATTTTAGTTGATTGTTGAGTGTGACACCAAGGAGTTTAGTGTTACTACTGGTTCAATAGGAATTTAGTTTGAGGAATATATGGTAAATGAAGGGTACTTAGACGCTGACCTATTTTTGGTGAATACCATGAGTTTAGCTTTTTTTTTTTTTTGATTGAGAATGAGTTCATTCTCTGCCAGGAAGGTTTACATGTCATGCAGTGATTTTTGTGTTTTTTTTTCTGGGAGTTTGAGGGAGGTGAGAGCTGAGCAGATGATGGAGGTGTCATCTGCATATTGGATTATGGTAGCAGACATAGTAGCGGTGTGCACTGTATTGGTAAATATGGTAAAAAGAAGGGGGCCTAAAATAGAACCTTGACGTACACCTACTAAGATAGGGAAGTGGAGGGGGGAGAAGTTATTACCCCATTTGGTGGCTTGTTGTCTATTGGAGAGGTAACTTTATAACCAGTGATGGGATGTGGAACTTAGGTTATATGCAGTAAGCTTATCAAGGAGTTTTTAGTGATAGATGGTGTCAAAGGCTTTTGACATGTCAAGAAAGACTGAAGAGACAAAGAGACCTTTGTTTTAAAGGAGGTTCACATTGTCAGTGAAACTAATCAAGGCGGTACTGGTACTGTGCTTGGGCCTGAATCTGAGCTGCGAATTGGAAAACATGTTGTTACTCAGTAAGTAATCAGTGAGTTGGTGGTGGATGCATTTTTCTAAGATTTTGGCTAGGGGAGAGAGAAGAGCAACTGGACGATAGTTGGAAAGGTTGGAAGAATGGCCACCTTTATGGAGTGGTATGATGTGAGAGATTTTCCAGATACAGGGCATGCAGCTCTTAGAGATGGAATGATTGCTGAGTATGGAAACAGGATAGCAGATAGATGAAGCAGCTAGTTTTAAAAATTAATTTGTGAGAAGATCAGCAGAAGGAGACGAGGGTTTAAGCTCAGTGAGAAGCATTTTGATGAAGCTAGTTTGGACAGGTAGAAAGGTGAAAGGATTTGGAGAATTACTGGGATTAGGTATAGTTAGAGGTTTGATTGGCTTATTTTGTAAGAGGGACTCTATAGAGCTGAAATGTGGGTATACCTTCATAAGTTCAACGGCCACATCTGTGATGCTGCTGCCACGAACTGCGAACTGTGAAATTTGAAAATCGCGAAACCCGAAGTGCTGAATTGCAAAGCCTCACCCCCCTTTTTTACCCATGGTAGCACTCATTTCGGTGGTGGAGAGATTGGGAATGTCGAAATTTGATATATTTATGACATGCAGGGAAGTTGACATGACGGTATTCGACCTTTGCACATATGAATGTATACCGAAATGTGAGTTGAATTGTGTGGCTATGCTATCTGTAGCATTACAGGTGGTAGGAGGTGGGGTGGAAGGTTTGCTGGGTTTCAAGAGGTGATTAATGCTTTGCTAGAATTTTTTGGGGTTATATATGTTTTCTTGTTGAGATTTGAGAAAATAAGACTTTTTATCAAGATTAATCTGTTTTTTGGCTAGGTTCTGAAGTTGTTTGTATGCTAGGAGGTCTGATATATTATTAGTTAAGTGGTAGGTAGACCAGACTTTGTCACATTGTTTGAGTAGGGTTTTGGTGCCAGAAGTTAGCCAGGGTGCGTATTTAGATTTTGTGCGATTTTTCTAAAGGGAGCCAAACTATTAAGTACATTCAAAAAAGCATTATTAAAATATTGGCATGCTAGGTCGAGTTGGAGTGTTTTTAGGGGGTTCCAATCATACTGTTTATGAAGGGTGTTAAATAAAGAAGGAGTAACGTTTCTCATGTTGTGGACGAGTTTAAAGGTAATATTGTTGGGGTTGTGGAATATTTTTTTAGGATAAAAGTAGGTGTATGGTCACTAAGTGTGTCAACCAGCTGTATGAGAAAAGATAGATTTATTGATGAGAATCCAGTCAAGGATGGACTGCTTGTTATAACGTTTCTCAGTACGGGTTGGAGATTGAATCATTTGGGTGAAATTATAAAGGCTGATACAGTTAGATGGGATATTAGATGAGCATGTATGCCAGTCAAAATTGAAATCACCAAAAAGGAAGGTTTCTTGAGTGAAGTTGGTAGAAATCCAGAACAAGAGGTTTCCAATTATTGATACATTGTTGCCAGGGGGGGATATAGGTTGCTATGATGGTTAGGGTTTTGTGGGAGTTAACAGTGAGGTGTACAACTATTAGTTCACTGTTAAGGAGTTCTGGGAGGGAGCAGTTAATTTGCTCTAGTTTAAGGGTGTCTTTGAAAAAGATGGCACCCCCTCCACCATGTTTCACTGTTCTGTCATGGTGAATGATGCTGTAGCCAGTGAGCAAGATCTCTTGGTCATTAATATATGGCTTGAGCCAGGTTTCAGTATAAAGCAATAGCAGCATGGAAGTCACAAAGTTTATTGAGAATGCTCCTTATATTAAGGTTGATAAGGACTAGATCAGAATTGTTTGATTTGGTACATGGTGGGTCGATAGGGTTGTTGTTGACGTGCTGGGGAATCTGTGGAGAATGAGGAGTGAGAGGACCAGGTTGGGATGGATGTCTTCACCCAATTTGATATTAGTTAGTGAGTGAAGCAGAAGATATGATAGTTTAACGAGAAGTCGATAGTATTTGAAAGAGCAGGTGTATGGGTGGAGACATACTTGAAGCTTGTAATTAGCACACAATGTACTTTGAAAAAGTGAGGACAAACAGAAACATTGAGTTGGGGCAGTAATGAGTTAGGAGGTAGAGGAAGTGTTGGTGAGTAGAGCGAGGGAAGAAAAAGAGGTTGTTGAATATGCAAGTAGTAGAATGAAAATTAGGGAAGACATAGAAAATAAAGAGTATGTGGTAGCCATAGTAGATTATAACTGTAAAGTTGAGTTTAAGTAAGAGGAAAAAAACAGTGGTAGATAATGGGGAATGAAAGAGAGTGAATGAGATGAAGGGAGTGGTTATGGGTGAGGTAACAGGTGGAAGTGTTTGAATTATGTATGGATGAGGTTTCGATTAGTTAACTGGCGAAAGGATGTGTGTGTGGATATGGTATAAGTTAGAGGATATGGGGGTGGGAGGGGATTGGAATGAGCCTGAGCACAGCAAGGACGAACGGAGCAGGCTGACCCTTTATTCAACTGGTATGGAAATGGGGGTGGGAGGGGATTGGAATGAGCCTGAGCACAGCAAGGGTGAATGGAGCAGGCTGACCCTTTATTCAACTGGTATGGAAATGGGGGTGGGAGGGGATTGGAATGAGCCTGAGCACAGCAAGGGCGATCGGAGCAGGCTGACCCTTTATTCAACTGGTATGGAAATGGAGGTGGGAGGGGATTGGAATGAGCATGAGCACAGCAAGGGCGAACGGAGCAGGCTGACCCTTTATTCAACTGGTATGGAAAAGTATAACAAAATGAATCAGTAAATATGGGCCCAGGAAGATCCCATAACAGAAGAGACATAGGGTATAAATGTAAAATAAGCCAATTCAATCATAAAGCAAGAGCTGCTGGAAAAGACAAGTAAGACCTTACAATTGAAAATTAAGGTAGCACTTTTGCATGTATGGGAAAAAGGTATAGCGTAGCAGTAAAAGCAGATAGCAGTCATCACTGGCAGGGTGCTCACAGAGTACATCTTAATTGTTAAATGCCTAACTGCAAAGGAAAGATGGTGAAAATGCACAGTAATGGAGGCAAGTTGTTTTTCATGAAGTCTTATGTACTTGGCTGCACCTACATTGGTGTTTGCAGTTCGGTTTAGATGTAGAACTGGTGTGCTTGGCATCAGAAACATTCTTGAGTAGGAGGGACAGCTTCTATCACAGCCTGGTCTGGTGGATGAGGAAGAATCCCTTGAATGGGAGAGAGATTCCCACTACCATCTGCATCTGTGACGAATGAATAATTTTCAGAACCAATTTGCCTGAGACTGTTACAAGAGAAAGAGAAATAGAGTTTCAGATTTTTGGGAAGAATTAAAGGCTTGCTAAGGTGGGAAGGGGGGATTCAGAAGATAGTCATTCATATTTGTTAGATTGTCTTTTATACTTGGAGGGGGGGGTCTTCCTTTCTTCTGAGTTTTAAAAGTCTGCTTCTCAGCAGCTTGCTGAATCTGTTTATTTTGCTTTTTGAAAAAAGTTGCAGAGGCAATATTAAACTCTTTGACAAACATTCTGAAGGAAGGCCGAAAAAGCCATGAAATTCCCAGAATTAGCTTGCCTCTCTCATCACACTTCTTACTGACCTCAGCAACAGATGGTCCAAAGACTTAAGGCAGAAGTCCAGTAGCAGCAGCTCTGAAAGTGACATCATCTGAATCATAAGCATATTTTAAAGTGCAGGTAGCCACTTGAGACACAGAAGAAATAACAGTTAACAAAGAGGATTTATCCTTAGGAGGGAAAATAAGCCATAATGCTCCTCATATTCTCAAAAGAGACATGCATAAACTTGAACATACGAGCATGACAACTGAGAATTCTAAACATAAGCTTTGCAGAAGAATATGCCCTTTCCCCCTAAGGTTTTCAAAAGCTTTCCATCCTTATCAGAAGGCAATGCATTGTCATTACTCAGATGTTTAACAGCATCTGGATTTATCAGTGAAATCACTGCTTGGTCTGACCTGGAGATAGAATATAAAAAGTTGTAAGTCTGAAGAGCTTTATAACATATTTATTCTTGGGGTCGGCAGAATGGTTATCAGATCATGCACAACTTGTAATAAAAACCTCCCTTTAATGCTTGTAGAAAAGAAAGAAATGGAATAGGTTCAGGAAAGTCCAGTTGCAATAAAGCATATTTCTTTATAGGCAGTGAAAGATCTTTATATTCCCATTGAAGCAACTGATTCATTCTGGAAATTGTTTCAGAAAAAAAAATGCTTCCAAGCGACTGTGAGAAGTCACACTTTTCTCAGAATCAGAAACCTGAAGAGAAAAAACACAGAAGTTGTTCTTTCATAATCATTTCATTTAAAATCTTGAACATCCTGAGACAATGAAGAATCCCCTTTTGTTGCACCAGAAATAGCAGAACTGGAAGGATCAAGAGCCTGAACTAAACCCTAAGCTAATCCCAAAAAAATCATTCCTGTCCAAAGTAAATGAGACAGGAGAAGACATGCCTAACTTTTTGCTTCTTTTTGACTTGAATTTCCGAAGAAACAGACCTACTTTTGACAGGCAAACCTCTCAAGGGACAAACATTCCAGTCTGGATAGGCAGATCGGCATTCCCTGCACCTTCTCCCAGGTTCAACAAGAGTGGTTCTCCCTTGTCCACTAAGAGCACTCCACCAGCTACAGAGGATGTGTTAAACCCCCAGTCCATGATGGCTGTAGGAAATACATCAGAGGGAGCCAAAGAAAAAGATGAATGGTCAGAGGAACCAGAAATGACAACATCTGCCATCTGCTGCAACATTTTAGTAGTCTGCCAAAGCTGCAAAGGCTACTTGGCTAGTTGTTCCATGGTGAAGCCAAAAAAGATGCCTGGCAGGAATATTTAACAGTAACCAGTAACACAGGTAAGTATTAAAAAAGTCTAATTTTCCACAAAACAAAACACACTGAAAAGTACTTTAAACATAACTCCCAAAAGTAATAACACACAACTTTTACCAAGGGAAAAACATCATTTTAAGTTAGTTTTAACAACTTTTTTAGCTGAAGTAAACATTACCACCCTCATTAAAAAAAGTTACTAAAAATCATCTGACAGTCAAAAAAACACTTGTTCTGAGCTTAAAATGAATGATTTTACAGAAAAAGTTTACCTTCTATCATAAAAATAAAAAGAGAAAGTTTCTTTACCCACGGGGGACTTATCTGGCCAGCAATGAAATGGAACAGTGTTACCTGGTCATGGATTATCAAAAGCCCACAAGAGAAGCACTCTTCAGTGGCAGGAAAGCTTGGAAGGGGTTGGCACCCAAACCACTCTTTTTCTTCAGATCTGCTTGAGCTGGCTAACAGTTTAGGTGTATAACAGGCACCTTTAATCTTTGGAAGTTGGCAGTTTGTTATATCCTTAGCAGGATGCAACCTGCATAGGTAAGGTTAGTGTAGAACTAATCAAATAATGAACATTCTCACTCACCTAAAGACTGTGCTAGATTATATGACAGGAAAAGAAACACTTGTCTAGAAATAGAATAGATAAATGTTTCAGCTGTGTGTAGTTACTAGAACTATTGGTTTGGTGTGGTGGATTCTTGTGGAAAGGACCACAGTTTCTTTAAGTATACTGAAACCACTTCTAGACTCACCATATAATGACATAGGTTCATAGGAAGATACTAGGCTATTGGCCTGGAGGCCTTTATAAGTCTAGCCAAGAAATTTGCCCATGTTCCCTCAAAGTCAGCAATTGTTTCCCCTGTCCAGCAGGGACACAGGTGGAATCCCAGCAGTGTATTTTCTGTTTCCCTTCCAGCCATCCAGGTTCCTCTTAAAGAGGGCTGGAGAGGTACTCTGCTTGACATGGAGAGGGAGTCTATTCCACATATGGGGGAGTCTTTGGGACACAAATCTATCCTGCCAACAAGTTTTATTAATGTCACAGACCAGGTTAAGGCCTTGTGTATGGGTTGCATGAGTGGAGTTTGACTTACGGATATGCAGCAACTCCATCAAGGCTGGGTCTGAGATAGCCTTGTATGCCAGACACAGGTCACCCTGGAGCAGACTGTATGCGATTGAGTAGAGGGCGATGGCCTGTAGCCTATCTGTATAGGATAGGTGTTTGAGACCCTGGATTTTCCTGGTCAGGAACCTCTGTGGTCTCTCCAGCTGCTGCTGCATGTGCTTGGCAAAGTACATGCAAAAGGGGACATTGTACTCGATAATGGGTCTGATAAGGGAGGAGTAAAGGGGTGTTATGACCTCCTTGTTCCTGGATAAAATACCCTTACTTATGAAGTGAGCCATGTAGAAAGTCTTCTGTACAATGGAGGCAACATGGTGGTCAAAAGTCAGGTTGTTATCAACCTAGGTGCCCAAGTCCCTCACGACTGATTCCATGCTTAGTAAGTTATTATTAGTGTGATAATTAGTGGGGATGCCATTTTCCCCAAAGGGGATAATGATGTATTTCTTGGCATTCAGTTTGAGGCCATGCTTCTGGCACCAGTCATTAGTTTAGCTAAGGCCGTCTTGGAAGATGTTTACATCACTAGGGTAATTTAAGACAGTGCCCAGCTTGCAGTCATCTGCAAACTTGGTCAGCCACAGATCATTGGTTTTGGCTTGCACCTCAGAAAAAGTATAACCCAAACAGTAGAGGCTCCAAGACCAATCCTAGGGGTACACCACTTGTTACGGGTCTACTACTAGATGTGGCTTCCCCTATTTTCACTAAGGGGGTTCTATCACTGAGCCAGTTAGCTACCCATCTGGTAACATATGGGTTCCTAGCTGGGAGAGTTTATTTATTATGCCTGAGTGGGGAATAGTGTTGAAGGCTTTAGCTAGGTCAAAGTAGGTGGTGTGCACCATCTTCCCCTCATCCATGGCTTTGTTGACTGTTTTGAAGAAGTTGACTGAGTTTAAGAGGCATGATCTCCCTTTGAAAAAAACAAACTGTGTGGAGTCAAGCGTTTGGAGGTTGCCAATGTCTTTGTTTATAAGGTCCACGATAATGCATTCTATGGCCTTGCACATCAGGCTAGTTAGGCTGATGGGCCTATAATTGCCTGTGTCAGTGGATGCTCCACCTTTGTGTAGAGGGATGACAGTGGCTGTCCTTCATTCAGCTGGGATGAAGCCGGTGCTCAGGCTTTGGTTGAATAGGGTGTCTAATGGAGACGAGAGCTCATGCCTGAGTTCAGTTGAATAGGGTGTCTAATGGAGATGAGAGGTCATGCCTGAGTTCATGTAGGATACAGCCAGGGATGTTACTGGGTCCCATGGAGACTGTATTGTGTTGCATTTGAGAGGGCATTAAAGACCTGCTCCCTGGTGATGAGGGGAGGGGGGCAGGTGCTGGGGATGTCCTGGTTTACTGATGGGGGGACAGGGGGGGTGAGGTTTTCCCTGAGCCTGTGTGCCAGCAGGTTGGCTATATCTAGGGCGTTTGTGTATGCGGTGTTATTGACCACCAGTTCAGAGCAGATTTGGATGTTATCTTTGAGATTGCAGACATATGTGAAGAAGACCTTGTGATTGTCCTTAGTGGATGTGGCCAATTTGGACTAGAAGTTAGCCTTAGAGGATTTCACCAGTGACCTTATTTGCTTGTTCAGACAAAGGAGAGTTGTCTTCCAACTTGGCACCTGCTCCTTCTTGGTCCTGGACAGCAATTTTTTCCTTTTATTATAGTTTGTTCATTGCTGCTATCCACCAGACAGGTTTACTCTTTCTTAGGAAGATGATTTGGTCCTGTCAGGTATTGTTGACTCCATACAGCTATGTAGGTACTCAAACAGTTTTTTGGTGTAGGCTTGAACATTAGTGCTACTTCCAGCTGAAGGGACGATGATGTGAAGCTGCTTATACCTGCTCTGAGAAGATTGTAGTCAGCTTTGGAAAAGTTTTTTTGTTTGATCCTGATGGGGGCGGGGGTGTCAAAGGAGACGGTGACTTTAAAAGTGATCGCTTTATGGTCAGATCTTACCAAGGAGGATGACACTATAGAAGTGCTACAGTGGTTACTCATGTTGGTTAGCCAGGTCCAGGATATTTTCTCCTCTCATAGGGGTGTCGACCAGCTGATCCAATGCATTGGCATTGATGAAGTTGAGGGATCTCTGGGCATTCATGTTTGGGCTAGAATAGGTCTTCCATTCTACAGTTGGGTAGTTAAAGTCACCCAGGATCAGGGTACAGAGTTGAATCTTGATGGATTCAAGTAAGTCCAGGTAGCTGGAGTGGGCATCCTGAGTAATGGTTGGGGGTCTGTAGCTAGCTATGATTTGAATAGGTGTTTTGTCAACAGTTACCTGCACTTGGGGTGTCTCCTCTGCTCATACCGTTTGACCAGCCTGGAGGTGTGTATGTCTTTGATAAATACTGAACCTCCACCTTCTTTATCTTTGAAGTCCTACATTTGGGGTCTGAACGTTTGGTAAGATGAGTAACCTGGTAAGGTTGGGGTACTCTCCACAGCTTTGAACCAGGTTTCAGTGACTGCCCAAATGTCAGCATCCTCCAGGGCAAGGAATGCTTGCAATGAGTGCAGTTTCATGCTAAGACTCCTAGCATTTAGCATCATGACCTTTAGATTTTGTTTAGAAGAATTTTTCAAGTTGGTAATTTTGTGCTCACGACTTTGTCTAAAAACGGCACTATGGGGAAGGCAAGATCCTTTGCCAGAAGCCTGAAGCCCAGGTGAGACAGATGAAGGCTATCTCTGGCAAAGCACTGTGGTCTGTCAATCATGTCCTCCCAGGCTTTCAAGTACTGGATCCCCTTGGAATGATACCAAAAACTAAGCCAATTGTTAAAGTCAATCATTTTCTGTTTGTATTGAGGCATCATTCTGGGTGACGGTAGGATGCTGCTTAAGGCTAGGGACATACCTGCCTGGGATACATATTCAGTGAGCTCAGTCATGCCTCTCTTCATATAGTCCAGAAAGGTAAGTCTCAGGCCTTCACACCAACATGGACTATGACAGAGTCATAACAGTACCTTTTGTTAACAGACTTGAGTGCGTGCATGATATGGTGGATTCTAGCACCTGACAAGCAACTTACCATGACTTTCACCTTGTCTAGCCTGGTGAGGAGCACATCTGTGTGTCTTACGATAGAATCTCCTATGACTAGTATTTTGGGTTTGTGGCTGGGCCTTAGAGGCTGCGAGACACAGACGTGTGAATTATGTGTGATGCTCGGTCCTGTGGGCTGTGATGTGCGTGTGTGTTTTTGCTTTGGAGGTCTCTTTTCTTTAGGTATATTTTTGTTGAGAACCTCTGCATATGTAGGAGTGTGTTGTACAGATGTAGGTGGTGTTATAAGTGTGGTGTTCGCAGTGTTTGTGCAGACAACCTTCTCAGTGCCAGATGTACTAGCTTGTGACTGAGACAGTAAGGATTTTAGGTTTTTAACGTAATTGCGTCTCTCACATATTGTGTTCCTAGGTGGTCAGAATATTTTAAAATGAGTGGCAGGGGTTGCTAATCACACTCATTTATGCTTAAGAAGTGGAATGATTAGCATGTTTTAGTTTCCAGAGCCAAACTGCAACTCCTTCAGTTTCCCAGTATTTATATTTATAGCAGTGAAGGATTCCATTTGGATGTTATCATGAACACACATAGATACTGTTATTGTCTCTTGGTTTTGTGGTTTAGCTTTGGCCTCTGATCCTTTTTATGCTTAGTGTGTGTTCTTCCCATATTATTGTGTATTTTATTAAATGTTCTCATTTCACCTGCATATTCCAAACATCTGATATGTATGTTCACTACCTACTAACAAACTGGTTTTGCTGTACTGTTGTCATTGTCCCCTCATCTCCTTAGTAAATAAGCTGAACCAAGTTCATTTCAAAGACATTCCTGGAATTTACTGCCATGTCATGCCAAGTGATGCGGTTAAGGCAGTGTTCTGTGGATAAAGAAATACCAGATTCTTACATTACAACCAATTTCTGAGAAAACTTCCTAGTGGAATATGTGCATGTCACTATATATTACTGGACTGTGTTCTTAATGCAAAACTGACACCATATTTGTTTATTTATGTATTTATTATTGGCATTTGTTTACTGGGAAAGTCTAGTGGGCCAAGCAGAGCTCATTTTCAGTGGAGGCCCGGGGAGAAAAGCTCCACAAGAAACACAAAATAGCATATATAGAACATCATGGGCACAATTTAGAATATCTTCATAACACAGGGAGAGAACATTCTTAATCAGTAGTACAGATAGAATATCACAACACAATTGATACAGACAATAAACTAATTACAATATAGTACAACTATAGCTGACATAGCAGCATTGGAAAATATAAAATGCTGATATAAATACACTTAAGACACACACAATAATCTAAATACAGTCTAATACCAGTAATGTTGACATAGAAGTATGAGTGAATGTAAAATATTAAGAAAGCTAATAAAGACCAAGATTTAGAGAAGGAAAGGCATTAGGATGCTGTAGTAGTAATATTATAGATGGGCGGCCACGGTGGTGCAGTGGTTAGCATTGCTGCCTCACAGCAAGAGGTTCTCCGGTTCGATCCTCGGCTGGGGTGCCTTCTGTGCAGAGTCTGCATGTCCTCCCTGTGGTCGCGTGGGTTTCCTCCAGGTGCTCCGGTTTCCTCCCACATTCCAAAGACATGCTGCAGGTGGATTGGACACTCTAAATTGTCCCTAGGTGTGAGTGTGTGTGGCTTCTGTGGAAGGTTGGGCGCCGGGCTGGCAACTTGACACCATAAAACTCCACTGCCAATCATGAGCAGACAAGGTGATCCGCTGTAGCGACCCCTAACCGGGAAAAGCCGAAAAAAGAAGAAGAAGACGTAGTAAAATTATAGATGAAGTAGTATAAAAGAGGAAATGAACAGAAGAATATGAGAAGGGACATGAGAAGCTGGAAATGATTACAGAGAGTTAGGACAGATGGGGGTTGAAAAAAATTAATATCAGGAGAAAAAAGTTAATTATTGAAATGGGTAAAAAGAGAGAGACAGAGGGTGTGAAGAAATGTTAATGAATTTGAGATACAAAAATTGAGTATAAGGGAGAAAAGATGAAAGTTAGGATGGCATTAAGATCTAGGTAATGAACAGAGAAGGTTTAGTGCAGTTACAGATCCATTTGGAGTGAAGGTGTGTGTGGTGTAGATTTGAAGAAGGCAGTACATTGGATTGTGTGAATGGCACAAGGAAGGCTGTTCCAGGTTTTGATTAGTTTAATTCTGTTTGGGGTTTATGCCACATTCTAGCACCAGGAATATGAATACAATTTGTAAACAAAATACTTAATTCTGTGTCTAGGAAATCAGTGGAGATTGAGGGTGCTATGGCTAGTATTTCTGTAGATGGCACAGGATGCAGTACTTATTTATATAAAAATTACCTGATTTCCTTCATTCATACTGGCTGAATATAGCAAGTTTTAGGTTCTAAAACATTTATACAAGGATGTGGCTTTATTCCTGAATGAAAAAGACAATTCACATGGCTATTTTTATGTATAGCTTGCACACACAGCACAAGTCAGCTTCTGAAACACAATTCTTGTACTGTGTTTGATTCTTCCTATTAAAGCAGACAGGAGACAGATGCAGTATTATAAGGCATGTGACTTTAAGGAATTAGATAGTTTAAAAGAAATCAGAAAAGTAAAGCTAATGAGAATGCATAAAATGTTAACAAATTTACCGTCTTTTATTGGCTTTGCTTTCTTGATCCAATCGGTAAGATGTCTTACGAAATCAAAGAAGAAATCTCCTTCTGGAACACTGATAACCTGCAAATGAAACAGTATTATGAAGTCATCTATGAATGGATATCTCCAAATAAAGACCACTGGTAAAACGGTGCACATGTGATAGTCATCTGCGGTATTACACAGTTCTGCTTACTTCTACCAGTTTTACAACCAACTTAAGCTAACCACACCACAGTGTGCATCAGAGTTGAGTTGTATTTACACAGTTTTATAACCATGCACAGGTATATACATCTGCACACAAATACAGACACAGATACACAGATACACACATACAAACACATACACACACACACACACACACACACACACACACACACACACACACACACACACACACACACACACACGTATAAAGAAGTTCCCATTGCTGATTTGGGGTGGTATTCAAAAAGATGCATAACACTGCTGCATGTGATAAATATCATGCATCAAGGAGCTCAACGAGACCAGATGTCAGTTACACACATGCATAACAGCAGGCACACAGCGGTCATGCCAGAGGCTAAGCGAGCTCAACGAGACCAGATGTCAGTTACACACATGCATAACAGCAGGCACACAGCGGTCATGCCAGAGGCTAAGCCAGCTCAACGAGACCAGATGTTGGTTGCACACATGCATAACAGCAGGCACACAGCGGTCATACCAGAGGCTAAGTGGGAGTGGCAAAGATCTGCTGCTAAACTTCTAGCAACAACACTCTAAAAAAAAACCCAGAAGAACTAGAGACTCAGAATTCAGATACCCAATGTTATGCGGATTTACATGTGTATCAAAGCAGCATAATGCTGCAGTGTGTGCACTCTCTGCAGCCTATATAAGGGCACCATAGCCCAGTGACATACCACATTAGTGTGTGTGTGTGTGTGTGTGTGTGTGTGTGTGTGTGTATATATATATATATATATATATATATCCATATATAAATGGGAAAGTAAAGGAAAGACAATAGGCAGAACTGGTAACAGTAAGCAGAGGAACGTATAGCAGAACAACATGAATGGTAGAATGGTGGGGAAGGGAAAAAGGGAATTCATTGGTTTGGGGAGACGACTGCCTATTTTTCTGTTTTGTCAAGAAGTGTAGAAGTAAATGATACTCCCATTTTTCTGTTTTCATAATATGGAAAGATTGATATTGTACCAAGGATTAAGTGGGAAGAGGAGTGAGGGTATATGGAATGTGGCAGAAGCACAAAAACAAACAAACAAACAAACAGATAAGAGAAGTAAACACTGATGGGGAAGTAGTGACTCATAAGGGAGGGGCAATGAGGGAGTGACACAAACTGAGGCTGGGCAACTGGTGATGGGGAGGTGCAGCTGACAAACATGGAATGAGGAGGAACACACAAAGAAGAAGAACAACACACTGATTGGGGGAGAGTCGGGGACACAGTGGACCTGCCAGGACACAGGGTATCCCATCCTGGTATTTGGCACCTCTATGGCTGACATCAGGGGTGTGTACAGCCACTGATAGCTCAATGATCATGGTCAGCTAGATGTGCAACCTATCAGCTGCACAACGAGATGATTCATGGTGCCAGTATGGGCATCCAGCCACCGGTTCACCTCAGCCCACACCAGCCATCACACTTCTTGCTGGGTAATTCCTGGGGCCCTCCATGTCACTCTCAGAAGAGGAGCCTGCATCCCAACTCTTGAGAAGTGGCTACAGAGGCCACTAGTGAGTCTTGCATATCACCTTCTGAAGGGTAGCCTTCATTACCTTGCAGGGAAATGGTCTGGGAACCACTGGGACTCCAGCAGTCAGTGCAGTGGCAGGTGCAGAGTACAGAGGCTGCTACCTCACCACTGCCTGCATAAAAGTTGAGCACATAAACATGAAAATAAATAGAGAAAGACAAAACAAACAGCATGAAATTAGAACACAATAGAATAAAGAAAAACAAGCAAGATAAACAAAAACAGTACATAAGCTTGTGCAATACATTTTAATGAACTGTTACAGAAGGTCCAGCAATACCCTGCATTTACTTTGTCATCTGGACAGTCTGGCCAGTCTATTATGTCAGGCTAGCCTAATAACTTCAATCTCTTGGGTAGCTGAGACACAATTAATGCAATAATCAGATCAGCATATCTTTGACAATTGTGGGCAAATAGATGCATGGACAAGGCCTAGTGTACAATGCCAATGGAATATATCACTGTGCACAAAAGCAAAGTGTCTCTTTCTTTCTAATCTCCTCTTCTCATCTGCAGAGAAGGTGTGGGTGGCACCACTGTTCACCACAACAAAAGATGCCATTGACACTATTCATATCCTTGGCAAGTTGCTGCCAAGCATGGACTTTGTGAACTGGACTCTCATCTTTGCCCAGGGGGCACTCTAGATGGTCCCTATGCAGCCACTGTAGGAAGATCCTACATTCCCCTGCTAGAATATGCTGGAGCCTTGTGAAAATCTGTGTTTGTAGAGGCCAGGTCTACTTTAAATGTCTAATACAGGAGGAAATCAGGTTACTGCATACAGCCACACATACTGGACACCACATGATGCACATTGATGAGCAGCATGGCAGTGAGATATGCACTGATAGTAGGACAGTGGATATGTCCAGTAGCACATCCAGACTTCACATATACTTGATGCCGCTAGGCAATAGTGCTGCCACCTCACAGTGTTGCATGATATCACTTAGCTGTATTGTGGCCACCCTTCATAGCAGCGTGATGTCACTGGGCAGTAGTGCAGCCACTCCGCATGGTAGCTCAGTGCAACAGATAGTAGTGCTGCCTGCTCTTAAAGTGGCCATATATATGTACTCAGTATGCCGGACCCATCAATCCATGCACATGTAGGCAAGAACACTGTAGGATGGACCAGTAATGATAGCTCATCGCATTATGGGAGCAATTCAGAAACTTTCATGCTAAATCCACTAATTTCCATAATCGGTGTGTTAATAGACTCACTTCAGTATGATAAAAACCCTGGTTGAGATTTTGTTAATGATCATGTGACTACAAAGAGCAGAGAAAAGATTGTTATTCGACTGCATGCACAGTATATAGATATACAGGCAAAATGATTGCACAAACACAAAGGGCAACTGATAATGGGCCTCAGGACTGCACTGGGTAAACAACAGTGTAGGCATACAACAGGGACATATACTGCATAGGGGTTGCGAGTGCAGTGTGCATGTCAGGAGATGAACAGAACAATGATAAGGTACAGAGCTCATAGTAGGGCTGTTTGCAGAACTGCTGTGGGTGGCTGCAATTGCAGGAATCACTATACAGGTAGGGAGAAATTGCATTCTTGAGAGGTAGGATATCAACAGGTATAGTGCATAGGACAGGACAGCATGCAATTTGTATGTGTGTGTGTGTGTGTGTGTGTGTGTGTGTGTGTGTGTGTGTGTGTGTGTGTGTGTGTGTGTGTGTGTGTGTGTGTGTGTGTGTGTGTGTGTGTGTGTGTGTGTGTGTGTGTGTGTGTGTGTGCTTATGGCCCACACTAACAGGTCAGGATGTGTAATTTTCTAGCTATGTATACACTGCAACAGCATACAAATGCTCCAGGGCCTATATGGCCAACTTCCCATAGGTACCAGCCAGTGTACTAGACAAAGGGCCACAGAATGGCACACTGTGGTGACATGCTCAGTGTAGCCACACTAGGAAGGCTGCTTCACAAGGGGCTGGTAAGGGGCTATAGACACTGACAGGAGGCAGCGGTCATGAATACATACATGCATTGCTCCACTGTTGTGCCCTCATGTATACTGGCACTGCTGTGGGACCAAAGGAGCAGCGAATGCTCAAAAGGTTTACCACAGCAGAGACAGAGGTGCTGCTAAAAGGGTTGTGAACCCATGTCAGATGCATCCTGGAGAGTAGCAGGGCAGACAAGGCCTTTTATACCCAAGTGTGGGGCATCAATCCTGTGGGCGGCCATAATACTGTAAATGCAAAAACACTTGCAGTGTATGGTGGCTGACATGATCATGAATGCATGGTCAACAGTGAAGCAAGCTATCAGGTACAGACTGGCTATAGAGGGATGTCCACCTATGTAGCTAACAGTCATGGACCCTGAGGAGTTCCTGCTACTCCTGTTCAAGGCAGTGAGTGAAAACTCATGCGGAGAAGAGATCTGCATGCAGGGGTTGCTCTGGTGGTAACTCTGCATGTATTTGTCAGAGAAGTACCAGGTATGTCTGTACCAGTAGATATATTACTTATTTTAACGTGCCAACACCAAAAAAATGTCAGACTGGTTTCAGCAGAAGCTGCCTTCTTCAGTGACAACAATACAAAAAAATAAGAAATATATATATATATATATATATATATATATATATATATATATATATATATAAATATATATATATAAAGAAAAAATGAACACATTGGTACCACACCCATCCCCATTAATTACTCATAAGTGGTCATTAAGACCTGGGGAAGACAATCCACCTAACTTAATGATCCAACTCCTTTCCTTTTTATTAAGTAGAGAATGCCAACCTGTTTTATTGGTCCTATCACACTGAATTTTATCTATCACCAAAAAATTAAATCTAGCAGAACTATGTTTAATATTATGTCTAAATAGGGCACTGGAACCTCTCTTTTTCCTAATGTCACTCATAAGCTTGGACATACGTATAAGTGGACGGGAAATTTGGCCTATGTAAAAAGCAGAACATGAACAAGTCATTAAATAAACCAACCAGCCCATACTGCAATTGGCAAAAAAATTTATCTGATAAACCATGCTAGTATTTTTTTTGAAAATTGTTTAGATTTAAAAATTAACTTAAAAAGGAACAATGACTGCAGGGGAAAGAGCCAATCTATCTATCACCAATAAGAGTCAATTGTTGACTAGATGGACCCGAGCCCCTCCAATGTTTATAGTGATTAAAGTGGAACCCAAGAGTCCGTCCCCTACGATAAGAAAACATGCACCTAGGTGAAAGAACCTCAGGAAGTACACCATTCTCTAATAATATATTCCAGTGTCGGTCAATAATGTCCCTGATAACATTTATATTACGTCCAAATGTGGTGACAAATCTAATGTTAGGGGTATCTTGGTTGGATTTGTCTCTATATTCTAATAGATCTGACCTATTTTGTTCAGAAGCCCAACTACTAGCAGATATAATATTATCATATCCATAACCCCTAACTCGGAATCGATGAATAAGGTCTTGTAGATAAAATTCACAGCTGTCTGGAGTAGAGCAAATACATCTGATCTGTAAAAATTGTGATTTCGGTATATTACTAACAATATGATGTGGATGGGGGCTGGTTGCGAATAGTAAATTGTTATACTCAGGATATTTACGAAAAACCTGAGTAATGAGGGTGTCATCTGAATTCCTGGTAACAGTAACATCCAGGAAATTGATATGCTTAGAATTACAATTAAGTGTGAACTCAATCCCCCATTTGTTGTAATTGAGATATTGAACAAATTCCAATAAGTATATTCTATCCATCCGCCATATCATCCTACAGTATTCTAGGTATCGTCTCCATATATCTATCTCACCCATAAAGATGTTATGATTTATATCATATATCAATTGCTCTTATAGAAACCCCATGAGTATATCTGCATAAATAGGGGCAAAAGAAGCCCCCATGGCAGTACCTTATACCTGCCAATAACATTCCCCATGAAAATAGAAAACATTTTTGGACAAAACAGCCAAACATACCAATAAGGTATTGAATCCAGGAGGATATATATCTGCCTTATCTAACCAATATTGTAAAGCTTCTAAGCCTGCCCAATGGGGTATGCTGGTATAAAGGGTCGTAACATCTAATGTACACAATAGCCAATTAGAATCCAACTGCATATCTGATATTATTTTAAGAAACTGTGTAATATCTTGAATTCTTTATCTCACTAGTTTTAATAAAGGTTGCAAATATTGTGTCAAAAACACTGACAGAGGCTCAGTGAGAGAACCTCTCCCAGAAACAATAGGCCTCCCCGGTGGCTTATACAAATTTTTGTGAATCTTCGGTAACAAATATAAGCACTGCCTTTGAGGATCAGCTACTGTTAAATGTTGTACAACAGAATCATTAATAATGCCTTCTTCAACAGCCTGCTGGAGAAACCCATCAATTTCTTGCTTAAATCTAATGGTAGAATCTAATGGCATAAGCATATAATACCTTGCATCTGTTAGTTGTCTTTGGGCTTCAGAAAAATAAGAAGCCCAGTCCATTACAACTACTGCCCCACTCGTGTCGGCTGGCAAAATAACAATGTTCTTATTATTCCTCAAACTAGTAAGAACCTGCTGTTCATCACCTGAAAGGTTATGAGGCAGTATTTTAGATTGACCCATCCTGAAATGAAGATCTTTAAGAACTGAATCTTGAAAAATAGAAACATGTTTGTTTATTGGGGGCATGAAAGTGGACTTGTGAAACCTGAAATCAGTAGATCTTCAAGATTGATCATCATTACCAAAATACAATCTAAAATCAAGCAGACGACAAAAGGCTAACACATCTTTTGCTAAGATATCTTTACCCACAAAAAAGCCAGGGACATAATTCAAACCTTTATTCAAAAGTTGTTTTTCCACATCTGTTAGTTCAACAGAGGAAATGTTATGAACATTATAGTAATCATTTACCAAGGTATCAACACCCGGAGCAAAGTTTCCATGTTGTCTGTTTTTCCTATGATTTCTTCCACTCCTATGTTAACCATGCCTAAAGGGTAATTGCCATTATGTTGTTTTTTAGGGGTGGGTGACCCTTGAGTATAAGTACATACTACACCTGTAGCTGAAGAGGTACTACTGTAACTACTTTTGGATTTCTTAAGGATAGGCCTATGTCTCTTCATTTTATGCATAGTAATCAAGGTATCTGAATTGGAAAACCTGACACTCTTATTAGATCCAAAGGGCTTAC
Organism: Protopterus annectens; assembly: GCF_019279795.1. Lineage (NCBI taxonomy): Eukaryota > Metazoa > Chordata > Ceratodontiformes > Protopteridae > Protopterus > Protopterus annectens. The sequence continues at coordinate 720,957,920 of NC_056736.1, read as the reverse complement.
CCTGCTGGTAATCCCCCGTGTCCCTATTGAACTTCTGGATTTTTTTATCCTTTTTTTATCCTTTAGCTGCTTCTCAAGCACCAGCAATTCCTTGGTTAGCTGATTGAAGCAAGTCCTATAATAGGTCTCCCCTTCAAAAACCTTTACCTCCTCACAAATTGACCTGACTTCCAATATATTGGTATCAATCATATGCTCATAGTAAGAAGACAAAATGTGAACAAAGCCCATAGAGGCATTTTGTTGGGCTGTAGCCCAATCTTCAGCCACAATATCATCTATATTACAACCAACGGTTATACCCTTAGACTGATAGGCTTTGGAAAGTTTTAAATGCCATTCGTTCTGAGCATCTTCATACTTTTAGTTAACCTATTAAAACATTGATTACATAAACTGGCTGGATCACTAATATTCATATCTGCCATATTCCCACTCAATTCTCCTAAACCAAAAGCTTGCAGGTCATTTTTATCTACTTCGCCCTCGTGACCAAACCACACCAACCGTGGGTAAATCCAGCATTACCCACACCCAGCCGTGGGTTATTGCTATAGTATCCAATAACCAATAAAAAGAAATTTGAATATCCAAGGTCATTTCACAATTCATTATTAAATGCAGTTCAACATTGCGTAATATCAGTTAGAAAACAAAAAAAATGTATAATATAACAGTTCTGGCTAAATTTGATGAATCAAAGCTCAACCCCAAATTGAAGCCCAATGTTATAATACAGTGATTCACAATATTAGAACAATTTTGCACTATGGCATATTAATTGGAAAAAACATATATACATTTCAGTTAAGCATCTCACATAACAGTTGAGACCTAATCCAAATGTGAACATATCCTAACTCTGCTATACATATTATAAAATGGGGTTGAGAGAACAGATAAATACAATGTTGTATCCAAACCCAGTCAACAGATTATCCAATACAGTCCTGTATATTCCAGAATTCCCGATTAGAACATAAAGCCAAAATTATATTCCGATATAAAGTCTCACCTCAACACAATGCAATAATTGCAGGTTTCATAGATAAATTGTTCACAACGTTCATCAGCTGTATAAAAATGTAGTCAACAAAACATGCTGCCCAATAAACTTAATCACTGTCAGAAATCAGTTACTATACATTAAACGCAATGTGAAAAGGCCAAAAGCTCAGCCCCTGTAGCGATGGTTGAAAATACGGCAATTCCAGTCACAGAAGAAAATTCTTCCCAGTGTAACTGTACCAAAAGATGGATTTAAACAAACTCAACATACATGGCACCAGTTGAAATTCACCAAACCTGGGCAACTGGAACAATTCTTATCAAAGAAAATCAGCCCCTGAATATTGTATGGTATATACGCTTTGTAGATGATGTCTTTTTGTTATGGGATGGTACTAGTGAACAGCTACAAGAGATGGTAGAGTATCTACATAGCACTACTGAATTTTTAAGATTTACCTGTCAACATTCCAGGGACTCTATTGAGTTCCTGGATGTTCAGGTTAAAAAGACAGCGTTGGATGAACTTACCACAGGCATGTGTAGAAAAACTACATGGAGAAATAGCATTCTGCATAAGACTAGTATGCACCCCACATTTGTACATAGAAATGTAATGAAAGGACAATTTATGAGAATAAGCCGCTTACATAACACAGATGAAGGCTTTGTAAAGACAATGACAATACTAGAGAAAGATTTTTTAAATAGAGGTTATAACAAGAAAGAAATAGATGAAAGCTTTAAATATACCACTGAAAACAGGGATGGGAGGTGCAAACCCTTCTTATCAAACATTACAGAAGAAAGTAGAAATGGACAAGACAATAATAATATGAAGTTAGATTCCCTATAATTTATTCAAGTGATGTTAGAAGGTTTTGTAATATTTTTGAGAAAAATTGGAATGTTTTGTTGTCAGACCCTGAATTGAAGAAACTATTAGAGGATAGACCCAGCTTTTCTTTTAGAAATAAAAAATCTTTGAAAAGGCAACTTTGTTATAAATCTACAAGTAAGAAAAGATTGATACAATGTTATAGGCAGGGCACATTCCCCTGCAGAAAATGTACAGCATGTGACTAATTATAATATAATAAACCTATACATAAACACCCTATACTAGGATTTACAATCGATATTGAGTTTTATGCAGACTGCAAAACGTAGAATTTAGTCTATTTTAGCTTTTGCATTGTGTGTCATGCCTTTTATATAGTCAAGACGAATAGATGTTTAAAGGAGCGTATCCTTGAACATCTTAGAGATATAAAAATAGGAAGGACACAAATGCTTTAGCAAAACATGTGGAACAAGAAAATAAGAAGCATATTTTTAATTTTATGGTTTTAGAAATAATAAATAAAAGTAAAAGAGGAGGAGATATAAAAAATAAAGTAGAAGACGTAGAACAAAGGTGGATTTTATTACTTCAAGCAGATAGGCCCCCTGGGTTGAATAATGCTGTTTCGTTGACACCTTTTTTTAAAATCTAGACCACTTAAACATTAAAAATATAGATCATTATATAAGATGTGTTTCTATGCGTAAACTTGAATTATGGGTATTTTAATTATTATAGAACTGTTACATTTATAAATGCAGTATATTAGAGAATTTTAATTAGTTTATGTCATGGTATAATATGTGTTCTTTTTGGCTGAACTATATTTTAAACATCCATGTTTTAACTGTTTTGATGAGTCTGAAGAAGCGATCAGTTGATTTAGATCGTGAAAGCGCTTACTCTTGATTCAATAAAGAGCATTTATTGGAAGCTGTAAACGGATTATATTTTTTGCCTTGGGCTATTATTTATATTTCTTCAGCGGTGGTCTAACCGTTGGGTTCTTCTGTCTATTTTCGCTTGAGGTGTATACCAGGCGTTTACCCAGCTTTCTGAACTTTTCTTCATTTTTTTCATCTCTGTTGCTTTGTAGACACTGTCTCGCTATGTTAAAGGAGTTTAACATAGTGAGACAGGTTTAAAAAAAGTAACAGAGATCTTCCTTTCTCCGTTGCTTTTTTTAAAGCTGTCTTGCTATGTTAAATGGGTTTAACATAGTGAGACAACTTTAAAAAAGCAACAGAGATTCTCTGTTGCTTTTTTTAAAGCTGTCTCGCTATGTTAAACTCCTTTAACATACCGAGACACTTTGTAAAAAGCAACAGAGATCTTGCTTTCTCCATTGCTTCCACCCACAGCTCTGATGTACTGCATAAGCATACGCATGCGCAGTACATCAGAACTGCAGCAGAATACCAGACAGCTGCGGAAGGGCAGCAAGGAGGCAATATACAATGCTATTATTTAAGAAAATTAAGTATTTTTTTCTTAAATAATGTCATTGTATAATAGCAATAACCCACGTCTGGGTGTGGGTAATGCTGGATTTACCCACGGTTGTCTTTGTTTGGCCACTCGGGCTTCGCCCTCGTGACCAAACCACACCAACCGTGGGTAAATCCAGCATTACCCACACCCAGCCGTGGGTTATTGCTATAATATCCAATAACCAATAAAAAGAAATTTGAATATCCAAGGTCATTTCACAATTCATTATTAAATCCAGTTCAACATTGCGTAATATCAGTTAGAAAACCCAAAAAATGTATAATATAACAGTGCTGGCTAAATTTGATGAATCAAAGCTCAACCCCAAATTGAAGCCCAGTGTTATAATACAGTGATTCACAATATTAGAACAATTTTGCACTATAGCATATTCATTGGAAAAAACATATATACATTTCAGTTAAGCATCTCACATAACAGTTGAGACCTAATCCAAATGTGAACATATCCTAACTCTGCTATACATATTATAAAATGGGGTGGAGAGAACAGATAAATACACTGTTGTATCCAAACCCAGTCAACAGATTATCTAATACACCTGTTAAATCTCACCAATCCCAGACACCAAGACCAATTCTTGCCAATATAATCATGCCAAACATGATAAAATCCAATGACGTATCCTGTCCTACAAAGCATAACAATAATGCGAGTGAGATGAACCAAGTTCAGTGTTGAAATATGCAAGAAACCAGTCCCTTGCTTCCGAAAACAATTTCCACCAATGTAAACATACCTAACATGCTTTTTACATAGGCCAAACTTCTCGTCCACTTCGTATATGTATATTCGCGCATATGAGTGACATTAGGAATAAGAGAGGTTCCAGTGCCCTATTTAGATATAGTTGCAGTGGTAGCATTGTTGCCTCACAGCAAGAGGTTCTCCCGTTCGATTCTCAGCTAGTGTGCGGGGAGTGCCTTCTGTGTGGAGTCTGCATGTCCTCCCCGTGGGTCGAGTGGCATTCCGAAAGACATGCATGAATGGGCGTGCCTTCGTTGAAGGATGGGCATCGAGCTGGCAACTCGGCACCGTGAAAATCTACTGCCAATCATTAGCGGACTGGAGTTCCGCTGTGGTGAACCCTAACCGGGAAAAGCCAAAAGACAACAACAACATTAAACATAGTTCTGCTAGATTTAATTTTATGGTGATAGATAAAATTCAGGGTGATAGGACCAATAAAACAGGTTGGCATTCTCTACTTACTAAAAAGGAAAAGAGTTGGATCATTAAGTTAGGAGGATTGTTTTTCCCAGGTCTTAATGACCACTTTTGAGTAATTAATGGGGATGGATGTGGTACCAATGTGTTGATTTTTTCTTTATATATATATATATATATATAGATGGGTCTACCTGACAAGGTCGACAAGCCACAACATCGACAACCAGTTTACCGACACCACATAACCGACAGTTCACAAGGTCGACAAGCCACAACATCGACAACCAGTTTACCGACAGCACATCAAAACAAATCCCCTGTCCAAAAAGCACACACACAACACAAGCACACCAAAATCCTTACAAACCCACACTAAACCTCACATACACAACTATCTACAACCTTAACCCAAACCCTAACCCTAAGGTCCGTCACTATCACACACTTACCTAACCCGCGCCCTAACCCTAACTCACTTAACCCCTAACCCAAAGACTATCACTACCAAGACACTTACCTAACCCTTCTAACCCTAACTCACTTAACCGCCCCTAACCCAAAGACTATCACTACCGCACACTTACCTAACCCGCTACTAACCCTAACTCACTTAACCCGCCCCTAACCCAAAGACTATCACTACCGCACACTTACCTAACCCGCGCCCTAACCCTAACTCACTTAACCCACCCCTATCCCTACAGACCATCAATATCGCACACTTACCTTACTCGCACCCTAACGTCCGTCACTACCGCATACTTACACAGCCTTTTCTCATGTCTGTGTTCTCAGCGTCGGGGTTTTCATCCGTCGGTCTTCTCAGTTGTCGATCTTCTGGCATTGGTGTTCTCGGTGTCGGCGTTCTGAGCTGTTGATGTTGTCAGGTAGACCCATATAGATATATATATGCTTCTTATTTGTTTGTATTGTTGTCACTGAAGAAAGCAGTTTCTGTCGAAACGGGTGTGGCATTTTTTGGTGTTGCCATGTTAAAATAAATAATATTTCCACTCATTTCTGGTGCTAACTTTTCTTTTTTGGTTGGAATTCATGCTTTTTGGCCGGTTGCACCAGCCTTGCATGCATGGTTGTTCTTTTGTTGGATATTGGAGTCCACGCTGTTGACTTTGAGTGGGAGTGCTACATTTTTGTGGCTGAAGCACCTACTGTGTTTGTTTCACTGGATATCAACGCACATTCCCTGTTGGTGGAGATTTTGCGGCTGGATTCCTACCTTTGTAATATCTGGCATTACAGAGCTTCGGGAATCGTTACATTTTGCCATGTTAGGTATGTTTACATTGGCAGAAATTGTTTTCGGAAGCATGATACTGGTTTCCTGCATATTTCAACATTGAACTCGGCAAACACAAGAGAAGTGAAAAAACATGCCGGTTACACCAGGTACTTTGCGTATTTGCAGTTTAATCCAAATGCTTTCGTTTTAATAGTTTCAGACTTCTTCAGAATAAAAAGTAAAGTGCACAAACACATACTATATACCATTTCTCCACCCCTTTCTTAATTAGTTCAATTCAGACCCACCCAATTGTTAAAACACAGCACAACCTGAAAGGCATATTACATTCATTTAATACTCTGTTACAGACTCACAAAACATACTAAATATTGCAAATAATGTCATAAAATTCATAAAAAATATGCTGCTTTCAATTTCAAATAAGAACTTAATGACAGCCTGTCATTAAGTCCAGGCTTTTCATCAGAGTTAAGTTTAATTTGCCATTTAAGCTCTTTAAATTCTAAATTCGTCACTTGGCCCACCCCTAGGTCCTAAGTCAACGTGATCTATGGCTCAGAATTTAAAGGCATATGTTGGGTTCTCCCTAATATGTCTGCATAGGGCATTCCTTTCATTATGATATTTAATTTCATAAATATGCTCATAGATCCTAGTCCTGAATGCTCTTTTGGTTTTCCCCACATAATGACTGCCACATGCCTGACATACTGCAACATATACAACTCCTTTGGAATAACAAAAATATTTTTTAGGAGGTTTAATGGTGCCAAAGTTCCCAATAGTAATTCTGTCTTGGTGAACTACATGTTGACATTGGGCACATCTTCCACATTTAAAACATCCTCCATTAACCCTTCCACCACAGCTACTCTACAACATCCCCTTGAAAGAAGCCTCTTTTTTGCATACAATGGCCAGTTTTTCTCCTAATAAGGAAAGTAACTCAGGGTCCGTTCTGAAAATTCTCCAATATTTCTTGACAGTGTTACAAATGTCATAATAGTCAATGCTATATGGTAGTATTGATGCCCTACCAAAACTCTCTCTGTTCCCTTGTCCAAGTGTTTGTAACATGGGCAGTGGTGTTATCCAACAACACACGATACACCCCTTCATTCCTTTTTGTCTTTACCTCACTCATTATTTTGATGACCATCTCCTTCGGGTACTCCCTTCTAGTTAACATACCTTCCAAAATCTCACATTCCTGGAGAAAATCATCCAGTACAGAAACCATTCTGGCCAATCTTACAAATCGGCCTTTAACCAAGACTCTCTTTTGATGAGTAGGATGCCAACTATTGTAATGCAGCAAAGAATTAGAATAAGTCGGCTTCCTATAAAGATGTGATGTAAAACCTTGTTGTTATAATCCTTTCTAATGGTGACATCCAAACAGTGAAGCACATCTCTGTCCATACACATGGTAAATCTCAGAAAATGTGTTGTTTCATTAATATATTGAAATAATTCATTCAGCCTATCCTCATCGTCTTTCCAAAATAGCACCACATCAACTAAAAATTGGCCATAGAGCACCCAACAGTCTTTAAAAGGTGAATTAAAGACTAAAAGATCCTCCCACTGGGCTAGCACTATGTTAGCAAAGACAGGGGCACAACGTGCACCCATTGCTACCCCCCTGCCACTGATTAAATAAATGCCCCTCAAAGCTCACAAAGTTCTTCTCTAACACAAGCTCGAGGCATGCCCTCAAAGTAGAGACAGTGTCCATGTTTGTGTTTTTGACTAAGTAGTCACAAAACCAGTCAATGCCCTGTTCATGTGGGATGACCGAAAAACAAATCACAAATGTCTATAGTTACCATTAGTAAGTTATCATCATACATTTCTTGTCTACTTGAAAAATGCAGGTTTTTCGTAAATATCCAAAGTATAACAATTTACTATTCGCATCCAGGCTCCATCCACGTTATATTGTTAGTAATATACCCAAATCACAATTTTTACAGATCAGACGTATTTGCTGTACTCCAGACAGCTATGAATTTTATCAACAAGACCTTATTCGTTGATTCTGAGTAGGAGTTATGGATATGATACTATTATATCTGCCAGTAATTGGGCTTCTGTACAAAATAGGTCAGATCTATTAGAATATAGAAAGAAATCCAACCAAAATACCCCTAACATTAGATTTGTCACCACATTTGGACATAATATAAATGTTATCAGGGACATTATTGACCGACATTGGAACATATTATTAGAGAATGATGTACTTTCTAAGGTTCTTACACCTAGATGCATGTTTTTTTATCACAGGGGATGGACTCTTGGGTCCCACTTTAATCACTAAAAACATTGGAGGGGCTCGGGTCCATCTAGTCAACAATTGACTCTTACTGGTGATTGAGTGGTTCTTTCTCCTGCAGTCATTATTCCATTTCTATGTTTAAATCTAAACAATTTTCAAGTAAAAATACTAGCATGATTTATCAGATAAAATTTTTTGCCAAATGCAGTACTGACTGGTTGGTTTATTTAGTGACTTGAACATGTTCTGCTTTTTATATAGGCCAAATTTCTCGTCCACTTCGTATACGTATGTCCGAGCATATGAGTGACATTAGGAATAAGAGAGATTCCAGTGCCCTATTTAGACATACTATTAAACATGGTTCTGCTAGATTTAATTTTTGGTGATAGATAAAATTCAGGGTGATAGGACCAATAAAACAGGTTGGCATTCTCTACTTAATAAAAAGGAAAGGAGTTGGATCATTAAGTTAGGTGGATTGTCTTCCCCAGGTCATAATGACCACTTATGAGTAATTAATGGGGATGGGTGTGGTACCAATGTGTTGAGTTATATATATATATATATATATATATATATATATATATATATATATATATATATATATATATATATATATATATGGATCTAGGATGTTTGCTCGAATAAGCAAACATTCAAATCCATAATAACCGAACACACTTTAACGAAAGCGCTTTTATCGAAAAAGCGCTTTCGTTAAAGTATGTTACCAAAAAACCCCCACTACATTAACATTTTAGCAGGGGGGCTTCGCTCCCCTGTACCCCCCGATGTGGGGGGCTGTGCTCCCCACACACCCCCTACTTTAATATTCTCCCTCCGAGACTGCACTACAGTGGGGAAAAGGGAATTTTCCCTTACCCGCACCATAGTACAGCCTCGGCAACAGACATACTTACACAAAAGTGCTTCTTTGGTGAAAAGCACTTTCACGTAAGTATGCACGGCCATTTGGGTTTCGGTCGTTTGCTCATTTGAGCAAACATCTGGAACCCATATATATATATATATATATATATATATATATATATATATATATATATATAGGTCTACCTGAAAACGCCAAAATTGCAGATCACCGACAACGAGAACACCGACACTGGAAGATTGACAACAGAGATGACTGACAGTTGAGAATCCTGACGCTGAGAACACCGACATGTTAAGGTAAGTGTGCGATAGGGACGGACGTTAGGGTCAGGGTGTGGGTAAGGTAAGTGTGTGATAGTGATGGACATTAGAGTAGGGTGCGGGTCAGGTAAGTGTGCGATAGTGATGGAGTTTAGGTTTAGGGACGGGTTAAGTGAGTTAGGGTTAGGGTGCGTGTAAGGTAAGTGTGCGATAGTAACGGACTTGAGGGTTAGGGTTTGGGTTAAGGTTAGTGCATAGATAGTTGTGTATGTAAGGTTTATAAGGTTTTTGGTGTGCTTGTGTTGTGTGTGTGTGTGTTTTTCGGGAAAGGTATTTGTTTTGTTGATTGTCGGGATTTTGGTCTGTCGGGCATGTGAAGTTTTGTGTTTTTGAACTTTTTTTTTTCGTTTTTTTCGTGTCGATTATTTCGTTGTTGGTGTTTTGGCATTTCGGTGTTATCAGGTAGACCCATATATAGATTTTATATATGTATATATATATATATATATATATATATATATATATATATATATGTGCTTCTTATTTGTTTATATTGTTGCCACTGAGGAAGGCAGTTTCTGCCGAAACCGGTCTGACATTTTTTGGTGTTGCCATGTTAAAATAAATAATATTTCCACTCATTTCTGGTGCTGGCTTTTTTTTTTTTTTGTTTGGAATTCATGCTTTTTGGCCGGTTGCACCAGCCTTACATGCATAGTTGTTCTTTTCTTACTTTACTGTCACATTGGTGTCACTGCTGTGCTAATATGATACAGCCACAAGTATGTCCTCCAGGTACATCTTTGCCCCAGTGGTAACCTGCACCACAAGGTATATATGTGCCCTGACACTTTGTATAAAGCGGCATGAGCAGAGGGTGTGCTGTATGATGGTGGGATTGCAGCCTTCACTCCAGCATTGCCACAGGCATGTTTCTGTATGCTTTTACAGGCTCCAGTTGTAGAGGATCTATCAGAACAGAATGAACCATGTCTGGTGTCAGTGAGTCATCAGCTGATGGCAATGACAGCACCATGCACACAAAACAGTCCAATGACACAGAGACACTGTTAGCAACAATAACTGCAGAGGGAACCCTACAAAACACCAGTGCTAATATGTCAGTGGTCGGGCTTGTTGCTCCTCTGGAATCCCTTTGTGTTTAATAAAGGGTTACCTGTCGATACAAGCCCTTCCTAAGGTACAATTGCTTCCCCTATGCAGACATAGACAGAGACCAAAAACAGTGCTGTTTCTAAAGTGAGTCAACACAGCACAGGGGAGAGGGGTGCATGTGTCACTACTGCTATGCATTATGCACATTTCTAGACTTTAGAGTCACCAAGGCATCAATTAACAGATGTACAGGTCAGTGATCTAGGCTTAGACAACTTCCACTCTTGCTATTCCAGATATAGTCAGTTTGCTATGTTGTGTGTGTGAGGAGATGTCTGACAGCCGGCAGTGCCTGAACAATGACATAGCATATATGGACCTCAAACAGATATGCCTGCTAAGGATGGTGTTGGGCTACTTGGCATTTAATGATATCTTCTTCAGGTTTTTGGAAAATGTCCACTGTGGCCATTTGAGAAGTCAGGAGCATGGTGCATGGTTACAGGCCAGGCCTAACCAGCTGTTCCACAACATTTCATGCACTGCATTTTCATCCTCACATGCTATGGCTGCCTCCTTTATTTGACATGCACATTCTCATAGTCATGACTGGCATACTTTTGGCTCCACCATGGGTACACCCCAGAAGTCCAACCACTTCAGGCCACACAGTTCCACACCATCCATACCCCAAGTGCTCTACAGCCTGCAATGCGACTATGTGGCCATTCACATGGACATTAGACATTGCTGCTCTACTATCTTCTGACAGGGATGGTCCATGGTCCAGGTCCCATACATACTTCCTTAGTATTAAATCTTCTACTGGACAGGATACATGTCATGCCAGGACTGCAGGGCCACCCCAAACACTCAGCCAGTAATCCACGCCTGGAAGTTACATCCAGGTCCTAGAGGACAGGTTCATAGGTAGGTACTAGGCTATTGGCTCTAGGGCCAATACAAGCCTAGCCAAAAAATGTACCCTGGCTTTCGCCACCCAAGAAATTTATTTTCCTGTGCCCCTGTCGAGCAGAGCCACAGAAGTGATCCCCGGGGTGAATTTCCCATTTCTCATCCAATCATCAAGATTTTTCTTGAAGAGTGCTAATGAGGAGCTCTGTTTGACATAGATAGGTAGTCTGTTCCAGAGTATGGAAAGTCTCTAGGACAGGAATCTATCCTTCCAGCATGTTCTGTTTATTGTGGTGACAAGGTTTAGGTCCCTAGAGCATGTAGCTCGGAGGGATTGGGATTTCTTTAAGTGGAGCATGTCCATCAGCTCTGGGTTTGACATAGCTTTGTATGTTAGGCAGAGATCGCCCCTGAGTAGGCGATATGCGATGGAGTAAAGCTGTAGATTTTTGAGATAGTCTGCATAGGGCATCTGTTTGAGGCCAGTAATCCTCTTTGTGAGGTATTTCTATGGTCTTTCCAGTTGTTGTAGATGTCTTGTGAGGTACATACCAAAAGGGGCGTTGTACTCTATAATGGGTCTAATGAGTGATGAGTAGAGGGGAACAATGACCTCTTTTTTTCAGGATGAGAATCCTTTTGGGATGAGATGAGCCACGTAGAAGGATTTCCTGACCACTGTGGCAATGTGATTATCGAAGGAGAGACTACTGTCCACCTGTGTCCCAAGGTCTCTTATCACATTTTCGGCATTAAGTAGACTACCAGCTATGTGGTAGTTCATGGGTACAGAGTTTGTACCAAAGGGGATGACAATACCCTTTTTGACATTGAGCTTCAGGCCATGGCTTTGACACCAGGTATCTGTCTCAGTGAGGCCCTTTTGTAGTTTGTCCACACCGTTAGGAGTTTCGATTATGGCTCCTAGTTTGCAGTCATCTGCAAACTTTGTTAGCCAAAGACCTTCTGTGTTGGCCTGCACTTCAGAGAAGTAAATACCAAACAAGAGAGGACCCAGGACTGAACCCTGTGGTACTCCACTTGTCACTGGTCTGATGTCGGATTTGGAATCCGCTACTTTCACAGTGTGGGTTCTGTCCGTGAGCCAGTTGGCAACCCATCTTGTGACATAGGGATTTATACCTATTTTAGTGAGCTTATCTATAATTCTAGAGTGGGGGATGGTGTCAAAAGCCTTGGCGAGATCTAGATAAGCTGTGTGAACCATTTTACCCTCATCTATGGCTTTGGTGACTGCTTCAAAGAAGTCAATCAGGTTTAGGAGACATGATCTGCCTTTTACAAATCCAAACTGGGTAGGGTCCAGAGTTTGGAGATTACCAATTTCTTTGTTTATTAGTTCCACGATGATACGTTCCATGGCCTTGCAGACCAGGCTCGTCAAGCTAATGGGGCAGTAGTTCCTGGGGTCTGTCATGGCCCCCCCTTTGTGGAGTGGGATAACCGTCGCGGTGTGCCATTCAGTGGGTACCAAGCCTGAGATGAGGCAATGATTGAACATGGTACTTAGGTAGGGTGCCAGTTCATTCTGTAGTTCGTGTAGAACGCAGCCTGGGATATTGTCAGGTCCCATGGATGTTGTGTTCTTGGCTTTGGAGAGTGTGTTTTTTACCTGTGCAGCCGTGATTATAGGAACTTTGCATTCTTCCGGTATAGAGATGGGCCCTCTAGGGGGTGAGAGGGGGGTAAAGTTAGCACTGATCCTATCTGCTAGGATGTTGGCAATATCAGTTGGTTTTGTATATTTAGTGCCATTGTGCTGTAACTCAGAGCAGATCTGAGTGTTCCCATTTAGATTCTTGACATAGCTATAGAATGCTTTGTGGTTGTCTTTAGAGTCAGTGGCAATTTTGTTTTCATAACTAGCTTTGGAGGATTTTATGAGGGATCCCAGCTTCTTACTGAGGTTGACCAGGGAGTTCCTCCAGTCATGGGATTTTACTCTTTTTTTGCAACAGTTTCTTTCTTCTGTTGTAGAGTTTGTTTATGGCAGAGGACCACCAGATTGGCTTCCTTTTTTGGAGGATAACATCTTGGTTCTATTAGGGATAGCATGATCCATGCACTCGTGTAAGTGCTTATAAAGTGCATTTGTGTAGGATTTGGCAGTCATACCTCTATTGTCCGTCTGCATGGGTGTCATGAAGTTTGCCACTTCTGTCTTAAGAAGTGTGAAGTTGGCTTTGGAGAAGTTTTTATGATGGTTTCCCTAATTGGGGCTGGGGCTGGGGTGGGATGTGGATGTCTAGGCTGATTAGCTTGTGGTCGGATCTGACCAACGAGGAATTGACCTCTGGTGTGGAACACCGGTTTCCCATGTTGGTAATGACCAGGTCTAGGATATTGCTGCCCCTGGTGGGGGTGTGAATAAGTTGATCCAAGGTGTTGGAATTTATGAATTCTAGAAAACGTTGAGCAAAAGAGTTGGTACATGAGTAGTTTTCCCAGTTAATGGTGGGGTAGTTGAAATCGCCCATTATTAGGGTGTTGGGTTGTACCCTAATACTTTCCAGTGTATCAAGAAATGAGGAGTGTGAATCCTGGCGCATGGTGGGGGGTCTGTAGCAAGCTACAATCTGGATTGCGGTCTTGCCCAGAGTTAGTTGCACTTGGATAATCTCAGATGCATTATGCTGTGCAACTAGCCTGGAGGTGTGGATATCCTTAATGAATATGGACACGCCTCCACCTTTAGTGCTTCTTTCTGGGTTAGGTGGCTGAAAGGTGTGGTATGAATTGAAGCCTGGTAATGCAGGGGTGCTCTCTGGAGCTTTGAACCAGGTCTATTTCACTGCACAGATGTCAATGTTCTCCATTTTAAGGAGTGCCTCGAGTGAGTGCATTTTGAGGTTTAGACTTCTAGCATTGAGTAGCATTACCCTCAGATTTTGCTTGCTTGTACCTGTTACAGTGGTGAATTTGTCATTTGAACCTTGCCTAAAAAAGGCACTATAGGGGTGGCAAGAGCCTTAGCCAGTATCCAGAATCCTAAGGGCGACAGGTGCAGGCCATCTCTTGCAAAGCATCTTGGACTGTCGATCATGTCGTCCCAGGCAGACAAATACTGGATCCCCTTAGAATGACACCAGAAGCTTAGCCAATTGTTGTAGTCAATCATTTTGTCCTTGTACTGTGGTATCATTCTGGGTGATGGCAGGATACTACTCAGGGTTAGGGTCATACCTGCCAGGGATACAAGATCGGAGAGCTCCTCCATGTCTCTTTTCATGTAGTCCAGGGAGGTACATCTCAGGTCATTCACACCAACATGGACAATGACAGTGTCATATTTGTACTTATTGTGGAGTGACCTGAGTGCATGCGTTATGTGGCGGATCCTGGCACCTAACAGGCAGCTGACAGTAACTTTCTCCTTGTTTAGTCTAGTGAGTGGAACATCAGTGTCCTGACTACAGAGTCACCTATGACTAGAGTGTTGGGTACGTTGTTATGCCTTATGGGCTGCGGTTGAGTGGCACACTGAGTTTGTGGGCTATGTGTCATTTGGGTTGTGTTGGGGGGTGGAGTTTGCTTGAGTTTATGCTTTGGATGTCCCTGATGCTTGGGCAGGTTTTTATTGAGAGCCTCCACGAATGTAGGTGTGTGTTTTGTGTTTCTATGTGTGTGTTTTGGTGGTGTAGGTTTTGTGGGACTATGTGATGAGTGTGGTGTGGTGCAAGTGTTTACCTTCTCCTCTTGACTGTCTAGTCCAGTCTTGGGTGAAGAGAGCTTTGCTTCCAGTTTGGCTATATAAGTGCATCTCTCACAGGTTGTAGTGTTGGGTGGTAGGAGGAGAGGGCTGTCTGTGTACATGAGGCAATTGCTGCATTGCCCCAAGATGCCCAGATCTCTGACACCTATGAAACTCCTAGATGTTCAAGTGACTACTGCAGCCACTGTCCATAGCCCTTCCAAATATGATAACATTCCCATCCCATCTGTGCAAGTGATGATGACTGTGTCCTGTCCACCTCTAATACGCATGCAGGTATGATAATATCTGATGCACAGCATGCCAAACAATGCACTGCACTGCATAGTCTCGGTGTATTATTACATGCATCAGGTTTATTCTTTGTTGCCTCTTTCAAGACCAGTAGTTGCAGCCCATATGCCACTTCTTTGCTCATACCTTCCACTTATTGCACTCGGCTCAGCCACACATGGGTATGCTTTTGCAGCTGGTTTCCTCAAAGACTCCTCAGCTGGTTCCTTCTCCTACTTTTGTTGGCTCTGGTCTGCTTGGCACACCAAAAGTGACCTATGCCATAGTTGTTTACCCAGAACCCTTATGTGTACATTTCTGCAGATACCAAATATCTTGCTGTGGGTTTCTGGGAACTAATGTCAGGGAACTAATGAATGATGCATGAGGCAGATACCTACAAAACTCTGTGTCCCCATCAGAAGCTGAAACGTCCCTTAAGGAAAGAAGGTTAATAATACACAGACCATACTGTCCATGAATTAGTCAACTCAACCCCTGTGATTCCATGTGAGAGTGCACAGGTCTACTAACTCCCATATGGTGTCTTTGTCCATGTGGTAGTGGAAACCTATATTCTGGTTATGGCGGTGGTGGCATGTACCTGCTGGCAGATTACCTATGATGAAACTGATGATGATATGCACTGACTGCAGACACTGGCTCTGAAGGCAGCTACTAACATATACGGCTCATCAGCTAGAGGCACTAATTCTAGCTTGGTGTTGCAGTAAGTACTCATATTCACCAAAACATCCTCATGCTCAGAGAAGCTGATCATCGTAACTCTTTGTACTAATTACTGAATCATTGCATCATGATTAAGGTCATCATTTGCATATGCAATGACTCTCATTTTCATACTTTCTCTCATCTGCATGTCATTATGCAGTCATCTGAAAGCATTGCATGACACACTATTCCCACACAGAGGTGCACTGTTTCACTGAACCATATCCTGCCTGCATGTTGTCACTCACTTTGCTAAATCACATAGTGCACTGTGTTGTTTCTGAATGCACCATGCATCTATATTCCCCACAAACACGCACACATAAGTGCGTGCTTATAAACATATGTACAAACAGCAACCAGCAAAGCATTTCAGCACAATCCAACATTCTATCTTAGAATATTGCAGTCCAGATTAAATGTATGCAAATGTTTTATGTGTACACAGTTTCATTTTGCCATTTCCTCCTATACCAGACACACACTATCCATTACAATATCCTTCCTTTCGTACATATAAATGTATGCACTGCAGGAAGTGTGATTCAGGGAATGCTTAACGTTTTCTCTTTAAATGTTTCAGCAAAGTCACTAGTTATCCAGTAGGCTTTTTGTACATGCTATGGTTAAATCACGGTCTCCAGCTGTATCTTACATTCTGATTCCCTACATCACAGTTTCAGATACGATTTCCTTGTGCTTACCTTGTCTGAAATCTTTACAAACAGACTGAATCCATCAGGAGATTTTAATAGCAACCTGGTAGATATATTCTGGCACAAGTCCTTGGCTTTTGTGCTAGACTCAACTTCAAATGCCTGCAAGTAAAATAAGAGAAACTTTATTTATTCATTTACTGTTTAATTCTCTATACTTTTTTCATTTCACTTATTTCTTAACTGGGTAAATAAATTCATCCAGGCAGGATATTTTTCAATCGGGATCCATGCCACAGGCTCAGAAAAATACATAAAAATCTTGAGGCATATCTGTTTTTCTATCTATCTATCTATCTATCTATCTATCTATCTATCTATCTATCTATCTAGTGAGAGAAACAGAGAGCAATACAGTACCTAATACCTGTCCATTTAGCGAGCAAAAGTGGTAATATTGTTTTCAGACAGAATTATCCAACAGACAGCTGATTCCACTAAGCAAGTCAATTCATTTTAACTATACAAAGGGACATCTTTGTTTGTCTGTAGATGTTTAGCTTAGGAGACAGAACAGGAAACAAGTTAATGGGGATATGAAATACAGGGGACATCACTCATCAAACTAACACTAGGACCTTGCATGGATATATGACTTATCAGTGACACATAATGCATCTTTGTTCACAAATTCCCATGGGTGAAATGGCACAGCATTCCAAATGATTTAAGCTTTATAGCAAATAAAAAAATGGTATCTCTCTCCTGGAGTTATTTCTACATACTAACAATTATGCAGGATTGACAGACACTGCTGAATTACATCTGAAGTTTTAGTCTATACCCAAACAGGAACAGATGAACCTTCATCAGGAACTTGCATAAAACACAACCAGATTTCACTTCACACATCTCAACCTCTTAGCACAAGAAATCTGGACAAAGCCAAAAATGAACAAAGGCCCAAAAGGTTTTATGTTATGTTAACATGTATTTTCTTTTTTTTTTACAAAATATTTTTTTATTATTTCAAATAAGATGTCTTAAGAAACATTACATGAAATAAAGATAAATAACATATTTACAATACTAAAACATTACTAACTTCAAACCATTATATAACTATTTACATTGGTGTCGATGCAAATAACATTGAAATTGTATATTATATAAAGTTAGAAACATAAGATGATATATCTTCTTCGATCTTTTCGAGTATTTCCAGTACTTTTATCCAAGAGTAATAGTAAGAAGATCTTTTAGTTCTGTTCTTCACTGTTAATATTTCCATGTGAGCAACTGTTGTTGTTAAATTCTCAAATTCCTTGAACGTAGGCGAAGCCTCATTTTTCCAGTGTATAGTTATGATTTTATGTGAAATTGCCAATAGTGACCATAGGATTTTAGTGTCTTTTTTTAGTACACAGTTTGGAATAGGAGAGTTGAATAAAATTAAATACTTTGTTAATTGAAAATTATCATTATAAATAGTCTGAAAAAAATAGTTAATGGATTTCCAGTACATATAGAGACATATACATTCATAAAAAACACGCTGCCAATCTGCTTTTATCTTAGTATGGCATCTCCAACATTGATCTTCAATAGAATACATTTTGGCTAACCTATGTGGTGTATAGAAACTTCTGTGTAGATATCTCCAAGTGAATAATTGCCAGTATTTTGATAATGTAGAAAATTTGGAAGATTTTAGAATATTACTTTTTTCTTCTTCAATTGGAGGATGGTTGTTTATTAAAGTATAATAATCCCAGTATGATTTTTCATGATAGTTTTTCATTTTTTTAACAATTTTATAGATATTAGACAAATAACCTATACCCTGATAAGGCTGTTTTGTGATAAGAATAAGGTATTCAATGAGTTTTGGAGCTTCATGTCTAACTGAAGGTTGCATTTGTTATATTTTATTTATAAGAAAATGCCTTAGATTTTGTAAAAACAACCATTTGTCTTTATTTATATTTTAGTTATAAGTTATCTGTTCATTTGTTAGAATTTTTCCTTTCTCTATAAGTTGATGCCAAAAGAGTAATGTTTCTTCTTTAAGCATATTTATTTTAGATATTTGGAATGTATCTAGAATATTTGGTGTAAAAGCTATAGGGAAAATAAGAAAAAGCCAAGAATTAATATTTGGTATTTTGTTTATATATGTTTTGAACACTGAAAGTGTAGAGCTTATATAGTTTGATGGCAATTTATTAATATTATTCCTTTTCCCTAAAAAATAATCTTTTAACATCCATATAAGGGGTGATGGTATTGCTGTTAAGTTGTCTTGTATGTGATTATAATTGATTTCTATGTAAATTTGTTCATGGGCTTGTTTCCATATAGGTGTGTATGAATTATTTAACCATAGTGTTATGTTTTTAATAACAGATGAGGTAATATATAAATCAATATCCGGTAAATTAATTCCACTGTCTTCCCAATCTGGTAAATGTTTATTTAAGGCTATACAGGGTTTATCTGGAAACCATAGAAAATTTAAAATTAGTTTATTGCATCTTTGAATAATATATTTGGGAGGTGGCAATGAAACATTTTGTATTAAGTGTAATATTTTGGGAAATATGATTATTTTAATAAGATATAATCTGTCTGCTGTTGAAAAGATATATTTATTCCAGTAA
This sequence comes from Protopterus annectens, assembly GCF_019279795.1. Taxonomy (NCBI): domain Eukaryota; kingdom Metazoa; phylum Chordata; order Ceratodontiformes; family Protopteridae; genus Protopterus; species Protopterus annectens. Next base: position 720,938,601 of record NC_056736.1, on the reverse strand, counting down.
CCAATTGTTTGTTCTATTTTGTCTAGTATTTTATTATAGTTAAATATTAGAGAATCTGTTAATTCATTGAGTAAATTTATTCCCAGATATAATAATTTACTTTCTGTTACTATATATTTGGAAAATCTTTTGTTTATATTATTTTTTTTTTTTACAATTACAGGGCATAATTTTAGTTTTGTTTTCATTACATTTTAAGCCTGAAATATTTTGAAATGTATTCATGGAGTTAAATAGAGCATTCAAAGACTCATTTGCATCTGAGAGAGTTAATAGTATGTCATCAGCAAAGAGTTGGATTTTAAGGTTTAACATTTTATTAATACAAATGCCCTTTATGTTATTGTTTGATCTGATTTGATTTGCAAAGGGTTCTATGAGTAATGCAAATAGCAATGGTGATAAAGGGCAACCTTGTTTAGTTCCCTTTTTGATTGTTATAGGGCCTGATCTATGCAATCCTAGTTTAACATATGCAGTAGATTTTTCATATAGTATTTGGATAAGATTATTAAAATTAGAAGGAAAGTTATATTCTTTTAAAACTAGTGAAAGAAAGTTACAGTTAACCGAATCAAAAGCTTTATTAATATTTAATGAGATTACATTTAAATCTAGGACTTTATGTTTGCTATAGTCTATTAATGTTAGTATTCTTTTAATATTATCTGAAGTATTTCTTCCTTTAATAAAACCTGTTTGATCTTTGTGAATTAAGAAAGGAAGAAAGTGTTTGATCCTATCTGTGTATATAGCCATAAACATCTTATAGTCTATATTGAGTAATGATATTGGCCTATATGAGGAACACTGCTTCTTTATCTGGTTTGATAATTGGGGATATCAATGAATATTTCCAAGAGGGTGGCATATTCAAATCTTTCTTGGCTATATCATATATTTTATAATAAGGATATGGCTTGATTGGGTATTAACTTATACATTTCTGGTAGCATATTGTCTGGGCCAGGTGCTTTATTTGTCTTGATCTTTTTAATTTGTGATTTTAATTCTGTCATATTGATTGGTTTGCTTATAATGTCTATTTGTTCCTGTGTTAATTTAATATGAATATTATTTTCTAAGCATCTTTTTATATCCTTAGTAGGTGTAGCTTGAGTGTTTATGGAATTATCAATGTTAAATTGGAGTCTGAATGCTTCTAAAATATCATTTAGTTTTTGTTAGTATTAGGAATAAATATTTATTTTATTTGCTTAGATGTAATTATTTTTTTTGTTCTATTAATTGTCTCAGGTGTGCTGAATAAGTAGAGTATGAATTTATTTTTATCTTTTCTAAATTAATCATAATCTTATGATGTAACAATTCTTATGATGTAACAATTCTGTATACTTCTTATTGATTTAAGTTCATGAACTTGAGTAGTATTACCCTTTTGTATTTCCAGTTTCAATTTATCTGCTTTGTTTTATAAGTCTAGCATATCTTTATTCCATAACTTCCTTTTATTTATGTACCAGGATAATATTTTCCCATATGTAACTGTTTTTAATGAATCCCAGACATATATTTCTGAAATATCTTCTGTGTAATTTATTTCTAGAAAGTTTTTGATTGTTTCTTCATAAAATTCTTTGAAATCTGTCAATTTTGTGATATAGGAAGGTATCCTAGTAATGGGATTTGAATAAAATGGTGTAAGCTCTATCTCAAAGACTATGGCATTATGATCAAATAAGGGACAATTTATAATTTTGACTTTGTCAATTTTTGTTATTAGGTCATTGGCAACATATATTCTATCAATTCTAGAGTTAGTTTTATATCTATGAGAATAAAATGTGAAGATTAGTGAGTCTGGTTCTGCAAATTCATTTATATCTTTTGGCAAAAACAAAGTGCTCACAAATTACCACATAGGTGGTAATCCATTAAGTACAGAAGAAGTAATTAGGGACCTGGGGACCCAAGTTGATAGCAATCTCTCATTTGACAACCACGTGGCCAAAGTGGTTAGAAAAACATTTTATATAGCCCACCTAATCATGAAGGGATTCACATCTAGATCAGTGGAGGTCATCGTACCTCTGTATTCATCCCTCATCAGGCCCATAATTGAGATAATTCCCCTTTTGGGATGTACCTTACCGGACACCTGCAGCAACTGGAAAGACCCCAAAAGTACCTCACCAAGAGGATCAAAGGGCTCAAACAGATGCCATATGCTGCCCAGTTAAAGAAACTCCAGCTCTACTCAGTGGCATACCGCCTGTTCAGAGGCGATCTGTGCCTGACGTATAAAGCCATGTCCAACCCGGAATTAATGGACATGCTGCACCTCAGAAAATCCAAATCCCATCGAGCTACTCGCTCAAGAGACTTGAACCTCAGCACTGAAATAAATAGGACATGCTGGAGGGACAGATTCATAACCCAGAGGCTCCCTTCACTCTGATAAAAAATCAGTCCAGGGTAGGCAGAGTCCTCATTGACTCTTCTCTCTCTTCTGAATCTTGATGAGGGGATGATATGTAAGTTTACCCGGGTAGTATCACTGTGTCACTGTTGTTAGACAGAGGCACAGTATACTTCTCGAAAAAGGGCATAGCAAAATAAATTTAAAATGGGTGTCGAAAGCAAACATATGAAATACAATGTATCTATAAATTTTGATAGCGCTTTAAAGATAGGTTGTTTTCTTCTTTTAGAGTTAGAATCTGTATCTTTTTAATTCATTATACAGTTGAAGTCTCCTGCCAATATCAGGCTACCCTTAGTTAAATTAATTATCTCTTCAAAGTGCTGTTTAACTGTTTTGTTTTGTATTGTAAGTTTATTAGTACTGTGTAATTATTAATATTTAAGTTGTTTATATTGAATAGGCTTCTCTTTTAATTACTATTAGACCATTAACATTTATGGATAAACATTTCATTTTTGAGTTTGTTTTATGTGTGAGTGTATGTAAATATTGTTTGGTCTTAGTTCCATAATAATATTTGGATCAGTTTCTCTTATCCTCTTAGTTTTTAAATAAAGATAATTGAATAATATATTAAGATAATCTAATCAGCTAAAATATATAAATATATTCTTTACTCTTATCTTATTGTAATTCAATAATACTTATTTCTAATCAGGTTTCAAAAAGGTACAAATATTTAGATTAAGGTAGTATCATTTCAAAATAGTTTACAGTATTAATAAACATCATGTTAAAATATATAACTGTATGTTGCTTTCATCTGTTGAAAATTATTTACTGACATTACTGTACAATACAATACCATTGTTGTGAAACCAGTGTTTAAATTAGTATTTGCAAAGTCATGTTGGAATAAAAACATGAATAGTTCTGAAACCACATCATATTTCATGTTTAAAATAAACTGAAATGCAATACAATGTACAAGTATATTAATATTTCTTTAGTAGACATTAAATATGTTCCTCTGATTGCATTTTCAGCAGATCAAAATTTAGACATCTCCCTTATCCAAGAGACTACTTATAATGTTGTTACTTGAGTGTTTTGTTGTTAACACTTTTATTAACTTTCAGAAAGCAAACATCTATGTATATCACATATTAAGAGATATAATTTTGGCTTACTTAACACCAGTAATTTAATTATGATTGAATAAAAGTTTAGAATTAAACATCTGGAGCTTCTCATTATAGTATTTAAAAAGTATACTGGAGAACATATCAAAATAATGGAAGCTGCTAAGATTTAAACTATTATGTATGAAAATGTTACAGGTTAAAATTCCTAACCCACTTTGCAGTAAATAGACAAAAGATTAAGAAGCTTGTTTTCCTCTAACATCAGAGGATAGCTATGGTGATCCATGCAATGACTGTATATAGACATATTTAATTCAAATAATTAACTGTCATTACAGCAATGTTTCAAAGAAAAAGTTGTTTTACAGTTAATGACTATTTAGAGAGGATACACTTATCAAATGTCAAAAGAACAAAAAGTACTTTTTATTTTTAGTGTCTGTCTTTCGTTTTTCATCTCTGTCAGCCGGCTGCTTAAAATATGTTTTTCTTTCTCTTTCTACTTGGAACTGCAGACTGGGGAGTCAATTAAGGCATCAGGGTGATGGGCTTTATGTGCTGGGAAAAGAGCGAGAAGCAAACAGTTGCAGCCAGTTTTGGTTGTGGACTTGAACCTTCGAGGATTTATTTGACAGAGATGCTCGATTAGTCTGGTTAGTTTGTACTATTTATCAGTTTGTTTGTTTTGGTTGTGATTTCAGAAAAACATAACCATACATAGAACACTGGGTAATGAGAGGGTAGGGAAATGGACTATATGTTAAGCACTACATATTACTAAAATGTAGGGAAATAGGCAGACTATAAATAGACAAAAGGTCTCTGTCTGGAGGCAAAGTCTACATTTTTTGTCTGTTTCTTTCCTGTACAACTTGTTGATGAAGGACAAAATCGTATTAGTTGCAAGAGGACTTTGTAAAAGTAGATGTGGCAGGATCAAAGCCAAAGTACAAACTGTGACAGAGTTCATGTAGAAGTTGAAAGTTTAAGGAAATGCAATGTGCAGAAAGTAAAAGAGGACCTCAGACCATCTGCATGTTTACTGATCTTAACTGTTTTACAACCAAGCAGATGAAACAAGATAAAGATTTATGTTTGCTGCTACTGCAATCAACATATGTATGTGTTTTTGTTTATGTATTTGTGTTATTGCACATCCATCATTTCTGTGCCAAGCATTAGCTGATTTTTTTTTTTTTTACTTGTGACTGTTTCCTGCATTTCTAGAAGCACAGACAGGCAGAATTCCTTTGAAAGTAGAATAAAATAGATCTAGCTAATATAGTCTTCTGACTGGCTTACTAGAATCCTGGATCTTTTTGAATCTGATACATTCACTAAGTGGGAACAAACTACTGCTCCAGAGAGAGACCGTGTGTGCTGGATTTTTGTATTGCTCGGCGTTGGCAGCCTGTTTCGTTTGCTGGCTGAAAGAAGTACTTTCTTTTCTTCTTTCTCTTGGTACGTCTGTATTATTGTCAGTTTAGATGACAGATCTACTATGAGACCATGCTTTTACTGAGAAGTAGATTTTACTGAAAATATTAGACCTTTATTTTAATATGATTTTTGTTATTTGTGTGGCTCTGCATATAATATAGTTTGTTTTGTAAACTGTTTCCATTTTGGTCCAGTTAGTTTAGGAATTAAGTTGGGTGGAAGAAATTTAGCTTTCAGAACTTGGAGCACATATATTAGGGTTCCTGGTTGTGCCTTTGGGATTGCAGGGTCTAGTACGTGCTTGTAACATGGCTGTATTCTTAAATGGAGTCTTTAGTCAAGATTATGAGTGGTATTCATTCATAGTTCAAGTATTTGCATTTGTGCAGCAGTCATCTGCAAATAGCACAGCTATGCCTGTATGCAAATATAATGAGTGCAAGCTATGTGATGACTATGGCGGAGCAAAAACATATGTGAAGAAATCCTTACTTTTGTAAAAATGCTTAAAGTAGAAAATATTGTTTTTTATTTGAAACTACTATGTTAAAATGTAGTCTCAATTGATTTGGGACTTTTTCAGATATTATGGACAAGTGTGGCTTTGAGCAAGCCCACTAGAAGTACTGACATGCAGTTAAGGCAAGTGACACACAGCATAATTATTTATAATGAGTTTTAAGATTGCCAGACTTCAAACGTGCACAGAATAATGGTGATAATTCCACAGTGTTTCATAGTCTTTTATTTTACAACTATTATGGCAAAAGGACTATTGTGGCCTAGAGTGGTGTCTAATCAAGCAAAGCAAGATATATATATTCATAGATATGTCATGATACTTTGCTTTTCCTATAAGTTGTTGATATTAAAGATATTTGTGCTAGTATACTTATCAGAAAAAAAAATTCTGTGGCATGACTTTTGAACATACCATTGATGTAGAGACTTTTTTGAACAATTGTGAAATGAAAACATGTTAACCCTCAGTGTAATTATGTTTTCTGTGGTCTGAATATGTCACACGAGGTGTTTCTACTTGCAGTTTGGTACTGTGGACATTAATGAGACTGCAGACAGATCATATCTTTCTAGTCACTGCTTTATATGAAATTTAAAAAAAAAGTTTGATAGAAATATCTGATCTCTGGGGAATTGAACTTTTACTACAAAAGCAACTGTTAGGGATATTATAATGGATATTTGTAATGTTTCTATTAATGGCAATATTGGGGAAAGTCTAAGAATTAATTTTAATTGCAGTTCTAGTTATTAGTAATTGTGATAAGCACTAGTGTTCTCAATGTGGAGAATTTTGTCACTCAAGGGAAACATTGTGATATAACTTGATTGTATGAAATGTAAACTAGCAGGTCATTTTTGGTTTGACTGACCTCAAATGTTAAAGTTAGAAAAAGGTAACTTTTTTTTTACCTGTATTGAATATTCCCAATACAGTGATTAATAAAGTGCCTTCTAACAGTTTTAGAGGACAGGAGCTTGGCCTTCACAGTTCTGGAATTTGATGGAAAGTATACTGATTTACTTGTTAGTAGGGCTTAAATGCTGATGTAAGCAATGCTAATCAAGCAAAAACTACTACCATTGCTAAGAGTAAAAAGGCATAACGTGAAACAAGGGGGCGAACATAGTAAGAGAGTTGAGGGCTGAAATTTGTTACTGCAAACTGAATGCACATAGCATTAGTAATGAGCTATATAGATATACTATTATAGAATATTTTAGGTAGATAAAGGCTGTGTTTGTTAGATGTTAGTGCTTTGACAGTTTGTCAGAAGTATTAAATGGAATCAAGCTTTTTGGACTTCTGGTTAGGCACTTTGAAGTGGAATTTCTGTGCTTTAATGTTCTCTTTTGAATTATTTGATTTAGTTGTTGTTGAACCTGAGTGTTTACCTGTGTGTGATTTTAATGGCAACTGGGCCAGATTCATTAACTTATACACGATCTGTGTTCAAGAATATACCCACCACTTTACTTTCTAATCACTCAAAGATTACAATAAGTGTACATTGTAGTTTACACATTGTGGTAACCTTTATGAATCCCCCTCAATATTTAAGGCTACAAGAAAATAAGAAAATCAAAATTAGGAAGAAGAAAGGAGTTATGCGTATGTTGTCTATTCACTCAGAACAGAGTACACTTAGTGTAGGCATTACAAAAATCCAGGGATTTTCTTCTGGGGTTCTGTTTGTATATAAGCCCCCTTAACAGTTTGATAGAAAAAAAAATCTCTCTTCAGAAATGTCACCTTTGTTTTTATTAATTTCTATATTATTCTGCTAGGGGATTTTAGTTGTCACATATAGCCTCATGTGGGAAAGAAAAAATAATTTAATTCTGGAAAGTGGTCGTTTAATATTAAAATTTCAGACTTCATATTCTTCAGAAAGTACATAGTAACACAAACCCTTTTATTCTAGCAATTTTCTAAGCTTATAAGATGAATATTTGAAATTTGTCCCTATTTTTGGGACTGTATTCCCCCATTATTGGCTTCATCCAGGTTTTTTGTGCTAAGGTTGAGAGCTATGGCAAGAACTGAATTCATTGGATATGTTTGAGGGCTGTATTCCCCATTACTGGGTTTGTCCAGGTGTTTTGTGCTAAGAGGTTGACAGCTGTAGTGAGAACTGAATTCACTAAATGATAGCCATTTAAGTTTTAGTCTTCCTCTCTTTCACAAAGCAGCTGATTTGGCATAGTGGTATGTTGCTCTGACTGTTTTGCACAGGGACTTGGATTCAAGACTGGGCAGTAAAATGTATGGTGGTAATACAGCGTTTTATTCTACCAACTTTCCAAGATTATACAAGCAATGTTTGTGTCCCTGGTTTTTGGGCTTTTGTCCCCCCCCCCCAATAAATTTTGACTTTTTATAGATTTCTTGTGCTGTGAAGCTGAGATACAGTTGAGTATTGAGTAGATTTTACAAGGAGCTGAGAGCTGCAAGGGAAGAGAAGTTTAGTGCTGCTCATGCTGAGTCTGCTTGTATTGTTAATAGCACAACAGGTTATGTATTTGCTCGTGATGCAGAAGGCTGTGGGTTCTACTCCCCCAAGGGGTGGATGCTGCCGTACTGAGAATGTCAGTAAAAAAACACTTTAATAGCGAGCAAAGCTTTGAAAAAATAAATAATAAATAATAAAATAATTTATTTCATTTTAAGCTTTTTTAATTTTTTTTTGTTTTTTTTTGTTTTGCTATGTACTGAGAATGTCCTCATTGGCGAAGATACTAACTAGCAGTAACCTCTTCATTAATTACAGATCTCTTTAATGTGGAATTATTTAGATGACTTACGTCTGCAGAGATTGTGCATATTTACTGATACTGGTGTATTGTATAAGTTTGAGTAGACTTTTTTATAATGGAAATGTTCTCAATTGGGCAGTTTTGTCATTATTGGTGTATGCATTTTGTTTCATTGTTTACTGGAAAAATGTTCAAAACAATAAATTTAAAACACTCTCTAACAACTGCACTGTATTATACAAGGAATATAATTTAATACAATCAGGAAGGTGTATCACACAACATGTATGTTTTGTGTGCAAGGGGCCTATCCTTTGAAAACAGCCCAAAGTTAATCTTTATACTACCCAAATGTATTTTCTTTGAATGTGGATTTCACTGCTGTTTCAATGAATGTGAGTTTCAAAGGCAGAGTTTTAATGCTAAGGATATTTTAATTGTGGGACTGCATTGCTTTGTTTAGCAGATGTTTTAGTGTTTGTGTTGTAAAATACAAAATAAAACTTTCAAATAAAATCCAAATCATCATAGAGGTAAAGCAGTATGCACATTGCAGTGTTTATGGTAAATGGGGCAAAATAGCCAAGTAATGGGACATTGGAATAGCTGCAGGGGGTGGCTCCATTTGACCATGATTTTGTGAGGGGGAAGGATAGCAAACACAGACAGCCCCAACTCAGTTGAACTATACCTCTCAACTGTCCAGATTTTCACAGAATGAATAGATTTTTGCTTCTTATTTTTGGTTTGTTCCTCATAAAATTTGTTTTTTTTTCTGGCAAATCATTTAGGAATTAAGTCACTAAATAATGACAGACATTGGGTTTCAGACTTCATAACCTTCAGAAAAATGCATGCTAAAGCAAGACCTGTTCTATCAACTAAGTTTATACAAGAGCAGTTTTTAGTACTGTTTGTATGTTCCCCCAATATATTTGGCCTTGTCCAGATTTCCTGCATTAACAGGTTGAGAAGTACGTGCAAATTGCTTTATAGAATTGGGCATATCCAAACCTCTCAACTGTCCCTGATTTTGGCTCAAAATGTTGCTCTCCCTCTAATCCCTCCGCAAAATGTCAATTTTGGAAGAAAACATAGAGGGTTTACAATTAATAAATAACTGTAATAATCAGAGTTATAGATTACTTTTATTTCTGAAATGCATGTAGATTCATTTATTTTGTCAGCTGCTCAAGCTAACAGTGCTAATATTAAAAAGTGTCGCTTCTTTAACAGGTTCCTATCTGTACTGTGTGGCTATTTTATATTTTTGCATCACATTTTTGGTCTATTTTTCATAAAATTGTGGTTTTCTGGCAAATTAGTGGCAAATCATTAAAGATTGAAGTAAGAAAATATTGACAGACATTTCAGTTTCAGATTTCATACCCTTCAGAAAATTCGTACTAATGCAAGACCTACTATTCTGTTAGAAAGTTTATAAGACCAATATTTAAATATTGTCCTTAATTTTGGGCCTGACTTTGTCCAGATTTCTTGCTCTGAGGTTGAGAGGTATGAAATGTGTCAAGGCCATTGCAGTCAGCCAGAGACATTTCAAGTTGTTACATACTTGCTGCACCCCACTCCCCCATGTAGTGGCTTTGGATGTGTCCAAGCAAGGCAAGGAACAGTTATGCAGTGTAAGTGTGCAGAGTATCCCCCTCCCATCCAAGGTAGACACAAGTACTACAGTGGCTTTTCATCTGTTTTGCTTGATTTTGCAGAATGTTCTAGTTTCTGTCATATTTTTATACTGTTGATTCTGCTTCTTATTATTCAGAAAGTGCCTGTTGCTCTATGTTTAAGTAGCAATGATTTCATGACCATCAGGTAAGCTTGTCCAAGATTCTAAGATGCAAATAAGCTTACTGTTAATGAATTACAAACATTGAAAGCCTTTTTGTTGTTGCCATGCAGAGAATACTTACATAACTAGATAACGTATAAGCCTTTGGTATTGAAATGCATGTGACAGTATTTGTAATAAAGGACAGGATTACAGTATTTTAAGCTCATTACCTTTGTTGGAGCCTTGCCATCATCTTTGCAGGCTTTACCCATAAACTAAACACAATGCCAATCTATCATGTCTGGTCCATAACCTGTGCAATAATCCTTTAAGCAATTTGTCTTGAGCTTGTTTCTTGTTTACTGTTCATTTTTTACTTTGATCATGTTTTCCCAATGAAACAAGTAGATAGTTGTCAGGCAGCAGATCTTTTTTTGGATAAGAAACATTTTTACAAGTGGGGGTATCATTGCTACTTTCAGCATGCTACTTGGTACTTTTTATAAAGATGAATATAAATTATAATTAGAACTGCAGTGCAAGGAGAAATGGTTTGAAATGAGTGCTGCTTGTTTGTCTTATACTTGATTTTGACTGGCAATCCAGTAATGTATTTAAAAAGTAATTTATTTTTTCATGCCTCACAACCTTTTTGTTTCCATCTAGATATTAAGTAAGCTGTCATGCAACCAATGCATTGAAATATTTTTTTTCTTCTACACTTCATTTTGTCTTGATTGGACTCTCATAATGACAGTTTGGCACTCAGGGCAGCGTATTTAATTAAAGTTCTAGTTTTTGTGGTTTTGAGCATAGCTCCTCCTCTTTCTAGTTGGCCGCACCCCTTCCCATTGGCCACACCCATTCAGCCATCTCCTGCAGCCCCCCTTCGATTTGAAGTCACCAGCCACCACTGGTAGTCATATTGGAACATGAAAATACAGGTCTGCTGATAAGGAACAATCAGGCTCTCAACTGCTAGACAATGCTATACATTTGTCTGCAGAAAGGTTTGAGAATTACAGTTGCATTGTCAAGCATTTTTGTTTACACTAACAGTAACATGATATACCCACATACAGTAGTATTGTATCATTCTTGATAATGCAAAAAGCCAGGTAATATTATAAAAAGGGTGTAGCCACAGCCAGGTAATATAATAAGAAGAGTACAGCCGCAGTCATTATTCAGATAAGTAAATGGGAACAGCATGAGCCATCTAAGGATGGATAGCTCGCTGAGTACCTGCCACAATGTATGTTCACAATGCATGGTAACTTAGTAATAAATTAGGGTGTGGGCTAAGCCTCTCCCTTTTCTACTCAAATTGGATTTAATACAATATGTGTGTAGAACACAGATGCTTCAACAAAGTTCAAACCTATATGGGATATAAATATTGTATAATTGACACACTGGGTTAAATCCTCTGTTGTTATGTTACTTATTATAGTTGTTTATATGATTATTGCTTTTTACTTTCTCTATCTAGTATATTATACTGTTATTTAAATGCTTGATTTTCTAAATATACATTTAACCTTCTTGTTGCATCCCATTTGTCCACTTGAGGGCATATTTTGGCAGCAGGACATTAGTATTATGCTGTTCGATTCTCAGTTAGAGCGTCTTCTGTGTGGCGACATGCGTGAACGGGCGTTTCTTCATTGAAGGTTGTGCATTAGGCCCGGAAAGCCAGCACATAAAACTCTACTGCCAATCATTAGCGGACCGGAGTTCTGCTGTGGCGACCCCTAACTGGGAAAAGCCGAAAGACACAAACAAACAAACAAACAAACAAACAAACAAACCAGTGTAGCAAATGGCAATTTTCCTTAAAATAAACCTGGCCATTGCTTGACATTTACTAGTTTCTTTAGAGAATTTGTAAAATAGCAGTGATTCTATTTGCTGATGATTAATTTCTGCTCTTTAAACTCTGCTGTACAAAACATAGTAAGGGATAGCTAAAATGTCTGGAAAACTAAACTGACAGGAAGACAAGCAGATATATGTCCTTATCTATCAAGGTGCTAGAAGACATCAGAAGCCATAAGCTGAAAGTGTTTCAAAAAATATATCTGTGTATATTTACTACTAAAAACTCCTGATGTCCACCACGGCAGTAAAACTTAATAGTAAAATCAAAACTTTAATAAAAAGAATATAACATAAAATAAGCAGTCCTCAGTCTTCCGATAAGCGCTTTCAGCAAATAAGCCTTCCTCAGAGAGTATAAAAAGGACTGTTCAGCTTTTGTATTTATAAGGCATCACAGCCATTCCTCATTTAGTTCTCTGACACGCCCTTGTTGCAAACCAAAAGGAGGCCAGCTAGCAGAGAGGTATAATTTCCTTCATTGTAATTAAAGGGGCAGTGCTTCTCTTTACTATGGGACTGTATATGAGAAAACTAATAGCTATGGATGTGAATACATTATATGAATGAAGCAACATTCAAGTAAACTTGCTAATCATATTCCTTCTATTCTTAAGTGCAGGTTTTAATGGTACAATAGTATTTGGGCCTGGTGATCTGTTTGCTCTTAAATTAATTATCCAGCATGTTTACATCACCTCCTCTTGTGGTCTGACAGACTGCCTCTGTGGCCTTAAATACAAAGTAATGAGAAGGATACTTTATGAGCATCACCTCCTCTTGTGGTCTGACAGACTGCCTCTATGGCCTTAAATACAAAGTAATGAGAAGGATACTGTGCTACGTGGACTGCTTTATGAACATCACCTCCTCTTGTGGTCTGACAGACTGCCTCTGTGGCCTTAAATACGAACATCACCTCCTCTTGTGGTCTGACAGACTGCCTCTGTGGCCTTAAATACAAAGTAATGAGAAGGATTGTGGTCTGACAGACTGCCTCTGTGGCCTTAAATACAAAGTAATGTGTGGTCTGACAGACTGCCTCTATGGCCTTAAATACAAAGTAATGAGATGGATACTGTCATGAACATCACCTCTTCTTGTGGTCTGACAGACTGCCTCTGTGGCCTTAAATACAAAAGTAATGAAGGGATACTGGTGCTAACTGGGCTGCTAAGGCGGGATCTATTGGGATCTTAACATCACCTCTTCTTGTGGTCGACAGACTGCCATTATGAACATCACCTCCTCTTGTGGTCTGACAGACTGCCTCTGTGGCCTTAAATACAAAGTAATGAGAAGGTTATGAACATCACCTCCTCTTGTGGTCTGACAGACTGCCTCTGTGGCCTTAAATACAACGTAATGAGAAGGATACTGTGCTATGTGGGCTGCTATGTGGTCTGACAGACTGCCTCTGTGGCCTTAAATACAAAGTCCTCTTGTGGTCTGACAGACTGCCTCTATGGCCTTAAATACAAAGTAATGAGAAGGATACTGGATCTTTCTGTTTGATGTTTTACCAACATAGAAAGCACTACATTGGGCAGCAAGTCGCTATATATATGATGTGGGAACTAGTACAATCAGCAGATACATTAAAATTGTACTGTTGCCTAAACATTGGAGCTGTCAATGGGTTGCAAGCTTTGCATCTTAAGCACTTGAAGTGACCCTCTCTATTAGAATTTGATTGAGTTTTAAGATCCAGGCTCTCATGATGACTCAATGTGGGTTCAGAGAACTAGGGATGTCCCTTCCCTCCTTAATTATCTGGTTCTCAAAGATGTTATCAAAAATATGTCCCAGGTGCATACTCCCCCTATGCAGATAATGATTTCTCCAGGTTTCTTTTTTATGAATTCCTGTACTGATACCTCTATCAGGATGCAGATGAATCTTTACATCCAGAAATTCTGTGGTCTGCGAAGAATGTTTAACCACAAACTCTAGGAAATCAGTGCTCTCGTTGATAAAGTTGACAAAAAGATCCATTTGTGTAGAGCTGCCTCTCCAAAGGATAAAGACATCATCCACAAAATGACCATAGTACACTAGATATTGTTTCCAAGTGCTGGTATCAGTTCATTATGTTCCCACTCAGCCAGAACCAAATTAGAGTAACTATTTGCACATGGGGTGCCCATAGCCACACCCCATGTCTGCAAATAGAAAGAATCCCCACACATAAAGATGTTATTTTCCAATACAAGTTCCAGCAAGGAACATATTGGTTCTACTTCCATACTGTTCCTTGCTAGAAAAGATCTTATTGCCTGTAGACCATAGTAATTTGGAATCACCGTAAACAAACTCTTGATGTCCATTGTCACTAGTAACAAATCTTCATATTTCTTGAGGTCCTTAGTAAATAAAAAGAGTTTTTTCCAGAAAATCTCCTGAGTCCTTCAATACAGTTCCTGCTAGTGGCAGGGCCTTCTTTAATTCATTCTCCACGTACATTGAAACAGGTTCAGTTACCCACCCCCTACCAGAAACTATGGGACGCAGGGGTGGGTCAACTGGATCCTTGTGAATTTTGGGGAGTCCGCTGATGTATGCAAACATAGGTTTAGGGCAATCAAAGAACTCATATAGTTCTTGCGAGATATTTGCCTCTATCAATAGATCATATAGATGGCTACGAAAATGATCTACCTTAGTCGTAACTTCACTGCAACTTAATCTCTTATACGTTCTTTCATCATCCAGCATAGAGAGCATTTTATGCCTGTACCATACGGCTTCCATCACTACTATACATCCTCCCTTATCAGCAGGCTTGATGACCAAGCTGTCTGTTTCCTTTAGCTGCTTCAGCATTTCATTCAAATTAGTAGTTAAATTGAAGAAATGTCCTTGTCCTTTGGTTGTATTACCCCTTAGTTTAAAGATTTCATCTTCACATAATCTCAAGAACATCTTCACTGGTGGAGGATTAGGGGGAACAAAGCTACTCAATTTTGTATAAGGTAGCCATCTACTGTCATTAGCTTGTCCAAAAATACATTTTAATGCAAGGTTCCTGCAAAACATTCTGATATCCAGCACAAATTCACTAATATCAGATGGTAAGACTGGAATAAAACTCAGGCCCTTGTCTAACAAGGAAATCATATCAGGGCTTAAACTCTTATTAGAAAGATTCACTACTAAACTTGGTTCAGATCCAATTAAAGTGTGAGCTTCTTCCTTTTCCATTCTTGACTCTGTGTTCTTTGAGTCCTGTGATGGTTGAATTTGGAAAAAACTGGCAAGGGCCAATTTATCGGTGCATGCACTGCCCCTTCTTTTGGTCTAGTTGCTAGATTGGGGGCTAGGAGAGCATTCCTGTTGCCGGTTTCTGCACCCATAGTGGCTGTACTACTAGACGCTTCTCTTGAATCTGTTTCAGATATTACAAAATTGGAGGTCGGTACTGATGAGTTAAGAATAACAGGGTTGTGAATGGAAGGTTCCAGATCAGTTAAAATGACACGAGTAATCACATCTTCTCCATTAGGTCTAGAAAAAGGTTTCTTCTCCTTATATCTGTGTATATTTAGATGAACCTCATATGTTATTTACGTTTCATTAGAAGGAATTTAGGTTCCTGTATCTTTAAATGTGAACCTAGCTTGTTTCCTGACTAGACGTCAATTAGAAAGAGTCAGGGGATGGCGTACACAAGTAAATGCGACAAGCAATAAGTAACTCGAGTTTCTAGTGATGTTTGTGGCTGTTAAATTGTCTCGTAAACCAAGAGGGAAAAGGTATGTGTTTTTTCTTTTTTCTTTTCCCTTCTCTTACTTCGTGACAGACTCATGTAGTGTGCACGCGAGCACTCTAGTTTGTGGAGTAGTGTTCACAACTATCAAACTTTGCATTTTAAACATGCTATTCCTTACTTCTCTACAAAAGAAAAGACAACAGGATATCTAAGCTAGTCACAAGCATCTCTCAACTCTGGATGTCCGGAGCCACAACACACCTGACTTATAGCCTCAAAATATCACTTAAAACATATTTTTTCACTGCACTATATCAATATGTGCATATGGGTCAAAGGCAGAACATCTTTTAAGATTATTTAAAGTAGTCTTATAATCAAAAGCAACACATTTCCACCCAGCATTAGCGTTTATCCAAACAGGGACACTTTTAACTTATAAAAAAGTAATGCCGTCAGGGATGTAACTGATAATAAGTTATATAGCAGCCATTACTATACCTATTAAGCAATATAACCATATACTGATTAAAGTATTATAAGTTAATGAAGACTTTATAAAAAGAAGAGAAAAATAAAAACAACAAAACACAGAAAGAAAATAAATAAATAAATAAATATACAAATAAATAAATATTTGAGAACATTATTATGCGTTGATTACTCTGATTAAGCATATGAAAATAATAGATGGATAATAATGAAAAAGAGTAATGTTTAAATTATGCTTAGTATATTGATGTGATTTGAGATAAATGTATTTAAATTTATGCTAATTTTGACATTTAAAGTATAATTGAAAACAGTACCTGTTTCGGTGTAACTTGAAGACAGTAAGAACTTTTCTTTTCATAGGTTCATAGGTTCTTACTAGGCTATCTGCCCTAGGGCATTTATAAGCCTAGCCAGAGTGTGTATGGCTTTCACCACCCATTTTAAATTAATTTTGCTATGCCCTTTTTTGAGGTTAGTATACTGTGCCTCTGTCTAACAGTGACACAGAAGTGATACCAGGGGTAAACCTACGATCTCCCATCCACTCATCAAGATTCCTCTTGAAGAGAGTCAATGAGGGACTCTGCCTAACCTGGACTGGGATTTTATTCCAGAGTGAAGGCAGCCTCTGGGTTATGAATCTGTCCCTCCAGCATGTCCTATTTATTTCAGTGCTGAGGTTCAAGTCTCTCGAGTGCGTAGCTCGATGGGATTTGGATTTTCTGAGGTGCAGCATGTCCATTAATTCCGGGTTGGACATGGCTTTATACATCAGGCACAGATCGCCTCTGAGCAGGCGGTATGCCACTGAGTAGAGCTGGAGTTTCTTTAACCGGGCAGCATATGGCATCTGTTTGAGCCCTTTGATCCTCTTGGTGAGGTACTTTTGGGGTCTTTCCAGTTGCTGCAGATGTCTGGTAAGATACATCCCAAAAGGGGCATTGTACTCAATTATGGGCCTAATGAGGGATGAGTAAAGAGGCACGATGACCTCCCCTGATCTAAATGTGATCTTTTGTTGTTAGTATTATTATTTAGATTTTTACAGAATATAACATATGTAAGATTATTTGTCCTTTTGTTTTTTTTTTCTTTTGCTCAACAGTTTTCCAATTATTTACTTCAGCATTTCTTTTCGGTGTACTTATTGTCCAGTCCATAGATTATTCATGTGTTAGGATGTTGTTGTTGGTAAGGTATTTTATTGCTGAATCTACTGTTTCAAAGATTTTTATTCCATTTGGTAGAAAAACTCTCAGTCTTGCTGCAAATAAAAGATGGACTTTCAATTGCTTTTTCTTCAAGGTTTTTATTAGTGGTAGAAATTATTTTCTTTTTGAAACCACCTTTGTAGAATAATCATTGTCAATCTTACTAATGAATCATTGTATTTGATGTGAGAATTTGCCCAAGCATTTCTTTATATAAGATCTTTATCTTGTGTAGAAAAAAGTCTCACAATTATAGATCTCGGCTTGTTCTTACTTGGAGAAGAAGTATTTCCAGAAGCTGCTAGTGATCTATGCGCACGTTCTATACCATATGAAAGAGCTTCAGGTATTTTTGTTACATCTGGTATCCAGGTGGTAAGAAAGTTTATCATATTGTCCCCTTCAGATTTTTCTGGTAGACCATATATTTTAATATTATTTCTTCTTGTTCGATTTTCCATATCATCAAGCTTTTCTAGTAAATATGTGTTCTGTTGAAGTAAGAGTTCAGTTTGTTGTTCTGTTTGGACTCTAGTGTCAATGTCATTTAATGACTGTTCAATAAGTGATATCTGTCTTTTCTGCTGTGCAAACATTTCTTGAAGCTGTTCCAGTTGTTGTGAGCACCGTTCTTTAAAAGTATCTATTTTATTGTCCATCTTGTCGATTTTTATTGTAAGTTCCTGTATATTTGTAATGAGAGATTGCAGGTCTTTTTTGAGAGAAGAGTCTTGTGCTGTATTCCTTAGATGACTCATGTTGTAAAGCTGATATTGGTGCTGATTTTCCAGTAATTAATTTGACAGGAATTATTCAAGTTCTGACAATACAATTTTTCTTACAGATACTCAGAGTTATTAGAAATAAGTTAGTAATAAATATTTCTTCAAATTAAACATTATTTTGTAAAATTCCTGTCAGGAATTGTATTGAGGTAAGAGAGCTGAAATGAAGTGCAGCTATCAGTTCAGCATCCTAACCACCAACATGTATTTTGTGAAGGACAGGAAGTAATGAAACCCAATTGTCTCTCATTAATTAGTGACTTTAATCCTCAATGATTTGTCAGAAAAACACATTTTTTAGGAGGACCAGACCAGAAATATGAGGCCAAAATCTGGACAGTCTGTGAAAATCTGGACAGGTGGGAAGTGTGCTTAGCTTAGCTGGACAGCCAGCCTTACTGATTTAGAGTACTTAATGGTGGAAGTGCCTGGGTTCCAGAAGAATTAAGTAGCTACAGATATCTTTAGGACCTGAGGTTGTTACTGTTATCCTGTGAAGTCCCAGAACAAAGGAAAAAACATAGTCCAACTGAGATAAGAATTTATCACAGCTTATTGTCAGACTGCTCTCAAATATAAATCCTCTTCTAATTTTGTAGCATGCGCTCAGATGTGCTAAGTTTTTTTTTAATCAAATAAATTATTTAGGAAAATTTATGAATCTTAGCAAATGGCAATAAACTCCACTGGGGTATTCAAATGGGAAAGAATATTTACTCCTAGCAAAGTGGTTCTTGAGTCAGGCAGGAGTTTTAAGGAGCTTGGTTTTCATTTTTTATACCTACGTCTAACAGTTTTGAAGGAACAAGTCCCATATATGTAAGATATATATCTGGAGAGTGGAAGAACAAAAAACATTGAAAGTGGCTGATCACTGAGCAGTGATGAAAAATAACTGCATAATTACTACATTCACTAGCATCAGACTCAGTTAAAACAAAAGAAAAAAACAAGCAAATTTAAAAACATTTGTTTTTGAGAGGGGGAGAGATGACAGGGAAAACACTGCAGCAAGGAAAACATGATCCTGCTTTCATCTATAATGTTCTTCTGCTTAAATTACTGTAAAAGAACTGCATCAGCACTTCAGAATGTAGAACAAAACATGAATCTCCAACTCACTCAAATCATATCCATTTCAACACACAAAATGAAGTCAACCAGAAAAATCAAAAACCCACATTATGAAAAAAGAAATAACTGCTGTTTGCAGTCTCAGTATTTTTAGTCCAACGCAAAATATGTGACAAAATGCTTTGTGTTTAAAATAAAAAAATATCAGCATATAAACTTGCTGAAATGCTCAAAAATATTTCACATTTGGCTGCCTGTGAAGATACTAAAAGGTAAAGGCCTAAAACGCATCCTTGTGAAACTTCATAAAAACTTTTGACTGGTAATAAAAACAGCTGACTGGACTTAACTCTCAAGGCAATAACTTAAGGGTTTGGTCTTTAACAATAAAGACAGAAAGGTTTTATAGAAAGTGGCTGCAACCAGCAGAATCAAATGCATGGCATATATCATGGTTGGATTTCTATCTTACAGGTGTAGGGTCTGAAATTCAATCCCTACCTCATTCTTCCCATGTCTCCATGGGTCTTCTGCAGGTTCTCCACTTTCCTGGCTGCACTAAATGCAGTATTAGCAATCCATCTACCTGGTGTGGTAATAGTTAATGCAGGATATTTCATTGTTTGTAAACACTGAATATCTACATCCTCACACACACCACACACGCACTGAGCCACTTGAATATACACAGTGGTGCAGAGGCAGTCTTTCACATATTGCAAAAACTGAAATGCACACTCACATCCACATACACAGTCACCCCCACACACATGCCCATCCAGTAATGGCATCCACTTTCTTGACTGTCTACACCTCAGATGTCTTACTGTGATCAATTTAATGAAAAACACATTCTGTAGAAAGCACTGCTACTCCTTCCCCCCACAGACCTCCCAACTGTCATTGTTTTTGCAGAACCTCTCCCATCTTGCCTCATAGTTTTGCTATGTCACTGATTTTTTTTTTAATTCTTGAGGACTACAGTCAGTCAGTATATCTAACCACTCATCATCATTCTCTTTCGGCTTTTCCCGTTAGGGGTCGCCACAGCGGATCATCTCTTTCCATTTCTTCCTATCCTCTGCATCTTGCTCTGTCACACCAACCGCCTGCATGTCCTCTCTCACCACGTCCATAAACCTTATCTTAGGCCTTCCTCTATTCCTCTTACCTGGCAGCTCCATCCTTAGCATCTTTTCCCAATATACCCATCATCCCTCCTCAGCACATGTCCAAACCAACGCAATCTCGTCTCTCTTGCTTTGTCTCCAAACTGTCCAACATGAGCTGACCCTCTAATATACCGATTCCTAATCCTATCCATCCTAGTCACATTGCAAATCTTAACATCTTTAACTCTGCCACATCCAGCTCTGACTCCTGCCTTTTTGTCAATGCCACTGTCTCCAACCCATATAACATAGCTGGTCTCACTACACTCTTGTAGACCTTCCCTTTCACTCTTACGGATACCCGTCTGTCACAAATCACTCCTGACACTCTTCTCCACCCATTCCACCCTGCCTGTACTCTCTTCTTCACCTCTCTTCCACATTCACCATTACTCTGAACTGTTGATCCCAAGTACTTAAACTCGTCCACCTTTACCAACTCTACTCCCTGCATCCTCACCATTCCTCTACCCTCCCTCTCATTTACACACATATATTCTGTCTTAGCCCTGCTGACCCTCATTCCTCTGCTCTCTAGAGCATATCTCCACCTCTCCAGAGTCTCCTCAACCTGATTCCTACTCTCACTACAGATCACAATGTCATCTGCAAACATCATAGTCCACGGGGCCTCCTGTCTGATCTCATCTGTCAACCTGTCCATCACCACTGCAAATAAGAAAGGACTCAGAGCTGATCCTTGATGTAATCCCACCTCCACCTTAAACGGATCTGTCACTCCCACTGCAGTCCTCACCACTGTCACACTACCCTCGTACATATCCTGTACCACTCTTACTCTGGACTTCCTCATACAATACCACAACTCTTCTCTAGGCACCCTGTCATATGCTTTCTCCAAGTCTACAAAGACGCAATGCAACTCCTTCTGACCTTCTCTGTATTTCTCCATCAACACTCTCAGAGCAAACATTGCATCTGTAGTGCTCTTTCCTGGCATGAAACCATACTGCTGATCACTAATCATCACCTCCCTTCTTAACCTTGCTTCCACTACTCTTTCCCATAACTTCAAGCTGTGACTAATCAGTTTTATCCCTCTGTAGTTACTGCAGCTCTGCACATCACCCTTATTCTTAAAGATAGGTACCAAAACACTTTTTCTCCACTCCTCAGGCATCCTCTGACTTTCCAAACTTTCATTAAACAATCTAGTTAGAAATTCCACTGCCATTTCTCCTAAGCACCTCCATGCTTCCATTGGTATGTCATCTGGGCCAACAGCCTTTCCATTCTTCATCCTCTTCATAGCTGCCCTTACTTCCTCCTGCTAATCTGTTTCACTTCCTGATTCACTATCCCCACATCATCCAACTCTCTCTCTCATTCTCTTCATTCATCAGCCTCTCAAAATACTCTTTCCATCTACTCAACACACTCTCCTCTCTAGTACCTTTCCTTTCCTCACTATCCTTTATCACCCTTACATGCTGCACATCTTTCCCAGCTCTGTCCCTCTGTCTAGCTAATCGGTACAGGTCCTTTTCTCCCTCTTTAGTGTCCAATCTCTCGTACAACTCTCCATATGCCCTATCCTTAGCTTTTGCCACCTCTCTCTTTGCCATCCTCATCTCCTTATACTCATGTCTACTTTCTTCATCTCTTTGACAATCCCACTTCTTCTTCGCCAGCCTCTTCCTCTGTATACTCTCCTGTACTTCCTCATTCCACCACCAGGTCTCCTTGTCCTCCTTCCTCTGTCCAGATGTCACACCAAGCACCTTTCTAGCAGTCACCCTTACTAGTTCTGCTGTAGTTACCCAGCTATTCGGTAACTCTCCACTGCCTCCCAGTGCCTGTCTTAACTCTTCCCTAAACTCCACTTCACAATCACCCTTTTTAACTTCCACCATTTAATCCTTGGCACAGCTTTCACATTCCTCCTCCTCTTCTTGATCACCAACGTCATTCTACATACCACTAATCTATGCTGCTTAACTACACTTTCACCTGCCACCACTTTACAGTCTCCAATCTCCTTAAGACTGGCCCTCCTACATAGTATATAATCAACTTGTGAGCATCTTCCTCCACTCTTATTCACCACAGCCATGTCCATCCTTTTCGCAAAATCCACAATCATCTGACCTTCTGCATTCCTCTCCTTAACACCATACCTACCCATCACTTCCTCATCTCCTCTGTTCACTTCACCAACATGCCCATTAAAGTCCGCTCCAATCACTAGTCTCTCACCCTTGGGTACACTCACCACAACTTCATCCAACTCACTCCAAAATTTCTCTTTCTCATCGCACACCCAACTTGAGGAGCATATGCACTAACAACATTCATCATTACACCATCAATTTCAGCTTCATAAACATCACTCGGTCAGACACTCTCTTCACGTCTAAAACACTTGGCATATCCCATCTCTCCTGCCATCCACACCATGATAAAACAATTTGAACCAGTTTCCTAAACACCTGGCCTGACTTCCCTTCCATCTCGTCTCTTGCACACACAATATATCAACCTTCCTTCTCTCCATCATATCAGCTCTCTTCCTATACCAGTCATACTGCCAACATTCAAAGTTCCTACCCTCACTGCTACACTCCCTTCCTCCTATCTTCCTCCTCTTCTCAGCACCCTGTTGGCTAACAGTACTGGTGGCGGTCGTTGTTAACCCTATAATCTAACCACTACAGTTTCATAAACAGAATAACAGTACCATTCAACACCGGCTGCAGCTCAAGAAGTACTAATATTTATTAAATAACTCAAGTAAATCAGAATAAGCACCTTTATCAAAAACATTCAGACTTCATCAGACTCTGGAAAACATCAAATAATTCTTTATTATGTACTGTTTAAAAACACAATGTTATCATATGTTAACCAATAAAAACTGCTATGTTAAAATGGTATTCCTACTAAAAATCATACAATCATTTGACCAAACTTTTATCTATATGACAAAACATATAAAGGAAAACAACAAAAAATAAAATTTAAATACAAATATGTCATTTCCTTCTCAATTTCCGTTTCTTTAACACACACTTACAATTAATAAGGTTAAGACTTCTTTTGTGTGTATCACTAAATTACACTTGCCGTTCATATTCCTTAGAATCTAAAATGTTTTCAGTACCCCCCCCCCAGTGTCCAGCTCAATGAAGTCAATCGCATAAAATTAACCCTTTTAAAGTTTTTACATTTACTTGAATGTTTGAATAATACATAGCATGACAATGGTCATATACCCTCAATTTTAATTTTTTTCATGGTGTGCCCAACATAGAAATGTTGACATGTCAAACATTCTGTTGCATACACCACATTGTTGGTCTCACAATTACAATAATTCAGAGCCCAATAACTCTTCTCAGTACTGAGACAAAAATGAGGGTGAATTGGATATAAACTTATATTGATTACACTTTTTACAAGAAAAAAAATTATGGCTAGTACTAGAAGTGTACTCTTAACATATTTTTCAAATTACCCATTCTTTTGTTCACAAAATCAAGTTCCTCAGCTATTATACTTTCATTATTGGGTCACCTTCTAAAATATGTCAGTTGTTACTAATACCATACTTAATAGCTGGTGTGTCAAGGATGTAGGTCAAAATTAAACTCATATGAAAATTAGAGGTATTCTCATTTTAAATGTCCTCTCACTATCTCTACCAATTTGCATAACAAGCTTATAAAGATCTTGACTGTGAGAACTTACTTCATTCTCAAAATGGTCCAGTAAAGAATCTGGATAACTCCATTGTCTAAATGTCATATTTAAATCAATCCTTTTTATAACTTTCTTATAAACTATAAAGTCTAATCAGAGCTGCACAAGGTGTCATCAGTGGAACCAGGTGCAGTAGGACACCATGTGAGCCTGAGACTGGTACAGTGTTTAGCAGCCCTGGCAAACAGGTGGTGGTGTGGTTCACAGTTGTAGGTCCTGATAGAGGCAACACAGACTAAAACTGATGCAGCAGCCATACATCCTGGCCATGCTGTACAGTGCATTTTCTGGCCACATTGTGCATCAGACATTAGCTGCCTCACACATGTCTGAAGGATGGTCAGGGCACAGCCATCATCATTTGCACAGCTAACGTGGAGAACAGTGACAGGGAACAACAATGATAATAGACATAGAAGAGTTATTAGTGGTGGATGTGCCTGCAAGGTGCAAGGCTGGGTGGTTTGGGGGAGGTCAGGAATCACATAACCAAGGGATGGGGGTCTGGATGGACCTACTTTACCAGAGTAGGATATATCGTATGTAACAGGTGGTGAAGAATGTCATGAATCTATGAGTGACCCATCCCCCACTGTCGCACCCAATGTGAGGGGTGGTAGTAGAGTGAAGACGGACAAATCCACATAGATGGCCATGCTGTGGCAGTGTATATTGGCACATCACCAGATGACAAGAATGGTTGTGGAACTGCATGATGCTAAGCATATGGCTTTGTGGCGTGTAACCACAGTTCAATCAGATGAGTGCCACCCATGAGTATGTGATTGTTCATGTGTCAGTATAGTTTCTATCCTAGAAAGTGAGATGCATGACGGAGGTCCTGAAGTAAGTGTAGAATGTTTGCTGTGGCCTCACTGGCAATCATGCATGCAACCTCTGACATAGTCATGAAAGGGACTGGCCACAGACTTCATGGACACTGCAGTAGGTAACAAATGGCCTACTACTGTCCTTGACAAATGTTTCTGCTCCTGATTCCTATATACCATGGTACTGTGCAAGTGCTACATGCTATTAGCATTTCATGCACCCCAGAGTTTATTTCAGACAGGGAGTGAATTGTATCGGTGCTTAATTCACTCACCTGCACATCTGCAAATTGATACCCAGGGTGACACCCAGATCAGGGAATGTGAAGAAGTCATGGCAGCAACTGCCACCAATACAAATGGTTTTCCTCAGTTTAATGTAGTTGAATGTTATCGCAGTCCTTCAATGACTGAAAACCGGCATTTTGAATTTTTATTCAGGTTAAATGATGTTTTGGAAACTTGATGAACCATCTTGCTAGGTGACTTCAACTGTCCCAAAATTAAATGGAACTGTTTGTTAGCTTCAACGTAATATGAAAAGGAATTTCTGGAGCTGCTTGCATTGAAAGGGTTGGAACAATTAGTTAAGGAACCTACTCAAAACAGTAATATTTTGGATTTAGTAGCAGCAAACGTGCATTCTCTTCTATTAGACATTTGTGTTACTTTACTCCTTGGTTCATCTGATCGTAATGTAATTACTTTTTCAATTAATCAAGCTGACAAACTGCTAAGTAAAGCCAAGCAGTAAAATCGGAATAGAATTGATTATGCGTGAGTAAAAAGTGAGTTGACAGATATTGGGACAATGACTGTAAAACTAGTAATGAAAATACCGATACTCTAAAATATGGAAATGTGTTCCCATTTCGTTGAACAAACAGCTGCAATCAATAATGGGAGCAACAAAGCAAAAACCTGTTACAGCGGCGCAATAAGAAGCGCAAAAACCTGTTACAGCGGCGCAATAAGAAGCGCAAAAACCTGTTACAGCGCAATAAGAAACGTAGAACATTATATAATAAGAAAGAATGTGTATATCACATGTATGAGAAGATCTTTACTTTTTAAAAACAAAAGGTTACAACAACATAACATCTTTTTCTTCTTTCGGCTTTTCCCGGTTAGGGGTTGCCACAGCGGATCATCTGTCCACTCTTGATTGGCAATGGAGTTTTATGGTGCCGAGTTGTCAGCCCGGCACTCAACTTTCCACAGAAGGCACACACATTCACACACTCACACCTAGGGCCAATTTAGAGTGTCCAGTCTACCTACTACATGTCTTTAGGATGTGGGAGGAAACCGGAGCACCCGGAGGAAATAACCGGAGCACCCGGAGGAAATCCACGCGATCACAGGGAGGACATGCAGACTCCGCACAGGAAGCACTCCAGCTGGGAATTGAACCGGAGAACCTCTTGCTGTGAGGCAACAACACTAACCGCTGCACCACCATGGCCGCCCCGTTACAACAACATAAAAAGTGTTTAAAAGGAATAATCAGCTCTGAAAAAGCAAGAGCTGAAGCAGTGCTTACATTACAAAATAAAAATACGAAGGAATGGCTTGCTGTATGTATGTCATCTTGCAATGATACAGTTGCCAAATTATTGGTCCTTTAAAAGTTAGGAATAACCAGCTGAACAGTCCAAAGGAAGCTGCAGGAGCTTTGAAGGAGTGCTTTACAAATATTACTAAACCATCTAGTTTTCGTAGTGGCATTGTTAATTCTAACCTGCAGTTTGAGAATTCTACGTGCCATGCATTAGTCCAGAAACAGTAAATTTTATTTACTTATTTTATTTATTTTACATTTGTTGACTAGGAATAGTCCGACTGAGCTATGAAATAGCCCTTTTTCAGAGGAGGCCCAGGAAGAAAAGCTCCAGAAACATTATACAATACCAAGTAAAAACAATTACAGAGATAATTAAAGTTTTGCTGATATATGCAGCATTATGTAAGTTATAATTATTGAAAAGCAAAACATCAACACTGCAGGTAATGAGAGACAAATGGACAAATAGACATATTCGTACAGTCTTCTAACACAAACTACGAAACTTCAAAAACAGATAATTGAGTCACCTTCAAACAAAGTTCAGTGAAAGTCTTTAGCAAAGAAAGCTGAACAACAACACCAGTTTCCAGAAAGGCTGTATAAGCGCTTTTGTTCCTTTATTCCTCCATAAAAAATGGAACTTCATCATATACAAAGTAAACACATCATTTTCTCAATTTTAAATCAAACAACAATCATGTGACATTTTTTAAAAAAAACACACACGCTTTCTTTTTCCTAAAACCTTCACATCTGTAAACTGCCCTTCAATATACATTTATTTAAAACTTAAACATAAAATAATAATAATAATAGTAATATTACATTTACTAATCAATCCCTGCTAAAAACCTATACTTCTCAATGTTTGTATTTTTGTATGTTTATGTATGTTATATATATGTCTCCTTATAAATTTTGGCATGCCCTGCATGTACCTACACATTTGTGATTTTCTATGAAAACTATGCCTCTTAATAAATAAGCACATGCCAAAACATTTCCCTATATTCCACAAAATTGGACCAATTTCCTCCTCTCTCTTGCCTTCTAACCTTTTCCAACACACAAAAACAAAACTTTTTAAAATCTTTGCACGAAATACTATGCCTATACAGTGCATTAGTCCCATCTTGCCTCCTAATAGCATAGTTGTGTTGTTACACTCGTTTTCTTAACTCTTTCTCTGTTTGCCCTATATAATACACGTTACATGTTTGGCATAAAGCCACATAAACAACCCCCTTTGTCTGGCAGTTGTACAATCCTTTAACACCAATCACCCTTTGGTATCCAGTAATACTAATGTTGATGGTCTCATACTTGAACCTATACTCCCTACAGTTACCACATTTGCTCATCCTGCCCAAGCACATCCTTCCATTCTTCTCCTGATTTTTCTCAAATAATGACCTTAAATGATTTCCTTTCCTATACACAATTTTGTGGTTAGGTCCCACCTTTTCCATCAGGCCAAAGGCTCCAAACAACCCACCCCAGTTTTTCTCCATTATTCTTCGGATCTCAGTAGAATATTTATCATATGTCATAACACAACAAAAAGAGTCCATTTTAATCATATCTTCCTTCCTCATCTGTACCTCAATGTTCTGTATCAATGGGGGATACCAAACATCCCTTCTACTTATTACATATCCTTCCTGCCCATCTAAAAGGTCTTCTAACATATTCATACAGCCATGTACTGTTAGTTCCATTTAAATATTAGTTAGTTTTAAGAAGTGAAGAAGAGGGGAGGTATGTAGGAGTTAGGCTAAGGGATAGGAAAAGGAAGTTAGTTGGAGACTGATATGCAAGGACAGAGGAGGAAGAAAGTGGACAAATAGTGAGGAAGCTTATATATGGGGATATAGATTAAATGATGTGGATAAATCTGTGGCAAAATATGCTATCATGAGTATGAATGTTAACTGTGCCATGGACCCAGATGGTATATCAGATATTCTCAAAAGCTTATCTGGATGAATTGATAATGCCATTCAGTGAGTATCATGAATAGCTTTTTCTGCTGCAAACTGGAAGGACTCAAATGTTTTACTCTTATTCATAACTGAGGTCATACACTGACATTAGGAATTATAGCCCGAACACAGATATCACACAAAGTGGTTTTCTAAACAAAGTATCAATGTTAGCCAATGTAGTTGAATTTTATGACCTAGTTACAATGACCAGCTATATGTGTTTCTGACTGGGATAACATATCTTGATTTGGCAAAAGGATTTAATACTCTTGCCTCATGTTACCCTTTTCTGTCCCCTCATTATGCTAACATATATCCTCGTATTACAAAGTGAATAAATTAATTAAGAAAATAATTCAGCAAGTAGTTATCTAAGAGAACATTCTGAATGAATATGTTTTACACTGGAGTACCTCAGGTTTTTGTTCGGGCTAAGCATTGTTTAAATTACCTTTGGAATAATTTCTGTAGCATGATGCTGGTTTATATCCTGCTAATGATATAACAACTTGTGATGAGTCTCTACTCCAGGTCAGCAATCAAGGAGACTCCATCCTCACCACTGGCTCTTTTAATTTCTCCAAATCTTTTGGGTTTCTAATACCATGATGGGAATGAACCCCATTCCTAAGCAAAAGTATGAATAAAGTTCATGAAATGAGTATTCTTTCAATCTTTGATGTCAGGCAGAAGTGGTCTTTGCAGCACCTGCACTGTGCCCAGTAATGACTCCTTCTGGAGTTCTTATGGAGTTACATGTATTGGTAACATATTTAAATACAATTATAGATTGTTTTGTATAAGATCAGTTGCTTCTACTACTATTGGAACTGTCTGGGTATCTTTCTTCCACATTGTTCTAATTTCTGCTTGCAAATACTGTTATTTTATGACTTTGTGTCTCTGTACGCAAGACACTGAAGTCACTGGGTGTAGTGATTTCCATGATCAATGCTACTTTTGCCTTCTTTTCAAGGACCACTATATCTGGTTTTCTTGCATCTATCTTTTGAACTTTTGGTAGTGGGTGATCCCATGTAATGTAGATTCGTTATTTTCTATGATGCCTTGTGGCTCATGTTTCCAGTGTTTTTCAGCTATTTCAATATTGTAATGTTTGCACAATCCCCAGTGCAACAGTCTTGCCACATTATTATGCTTTTCAGTGTACAGTCCTTCTGCCATTAGTAAGTCACAGTCAGCAACGAGGTGTGCAACTGCTTCCAATTCTGTTTTAAAAAACCTACATTTGTCTGTTTCTCCCACATGTTCAACAGACTTTGTAAACCAATGTGTATGTAGTCCACTATCTTGGGTCACCAATATTAACCTTTTATCCTTTGGATTGAATTCACCTCTCCTTAACCATTCCAGTGTTCGATTCTGATCAACATGAGATTGTTCCAGGAGTTTTCTATACTTGCAACAATATTTATGCATTTTCCAGGTTTCTTGCCATCTCATCAGAACCTTCACCTTATATTCTTTCTTTTGTTTTTTGACACAGTCAGTTACTGCCTGATTTTTATCAACCTCTCATTTGATTTCCATTCCTGCTTGATGCTGATATGCTTCTGCTAGACTAAGAAGTCAAGTCATCTTAGAGTTATTCTCCTCATGTTTCAAAACTTTCACTATGTTTGGGTCTTGGGAGGTCAGAAAATATGTATGCAGTCCCAAAATTGCAGATCTATACATGTAATCAATTTCAAGAAGGCCCATACCTCCTTCAGAATGGGGAATATATAATTTTGGTATGCACTGATTTTTATAAATCATCTGATGAGCATAAAACGGCTTTCTTGTTTTCCTGTCTAATCTATTCAACACCTTTTGGGGCCAGTCAATCACCCCAAAACTGTAAGTTAGGACAGGA
The DNA here is from genome assembly GCF_019279795.1 of Protopterus annectens. Classification (NCBI taxonomy): domain Eukaryota; kingdom Metazoa; phylum Chordata; order Ceratodontiformes; family Protopteridae; genus Protopterus; species Protopterus annectens. Next base: position 720,908,257 of record NC_056736.1, on the reverse strand, counting down.
AGAGCAAACTGGTTTATAGCTTGAACATTGTTCCTAGATGTCAATGCTGTTTTCAGGACTTATTTATTTATTTATTTTATTTAACATTTGTTGACCGGGAAAGTCCGGCTAGGACAGAGCCTATTTTCAGTGGAGACCTGGGAAGAAATGTTCCAGACGCATGTCTTTGAATGTGGGAGGAAACCAGAGTACCTGTAGGAAAGCCACACTAACACAAGGAGGGCATGCAGACTCCACACAGAAGGCACACCTGCCGAGAATTGAACTGGAGAACCTCTTGCTTTGAGGTGACAATGTTAACCGCTGCACCACTGTCTTCTACAATATTCCTTACCGAGTTTTATTTGCATTTCTTCATGTTTTATTCCTGATCCTTCATCAATTCCCAAATATTTATACACACCCTCTTCAGTCAAGTTCTTTTATATCACATTATTTTCACAAACTGATGTTTTCTTGGTGCTGAAGCTTTCTTGTTTTAAAGGTTGCTTTTGCACATTTATTAAGACCAAATGACATTCTTACACTATCTGAAAAAGTTCTGACTACTTGAAATTGTGCTTTCAGTTCCTCATCTGATGAGCTGTACAGTTTTAAATTTCAACAAAGAAAAGATGAGAAGTCTTAATGCACTTTTTTGCTTTCTGGGAACCAAATTATAGCTATGACCTGATCTGTTAATCAGACAGCTTAATGGGTTATGGGTAAGAGGAAATAGCAGTGGTGACAGACAGGCACACTGGAATATCACCCTTTGGATTTTTATCACTGGAATAATAAAATTTGTCCTTTATCATGGCTTAACTGCAAAGTTGTTTGCCACTTTTTCATGGTCACTGTAATATAGTCGATCAGTGTAGGGTGTATCTTATACATTTTTAAGCATTATTTTATCCATGAATGTGGAATACTATCAAATGCTTTTTTGTAGTCAATCCAGGCCATACTTAAATTCTTCCTCATTTTACAGTTCTCCACTATGACTTTGTTTAACAACAAATAATCATTTCTTCCATATGGCTTTCTTTTATTACCCTTTTGTTCTATTGCCATAATTGAGTTTTCTTCTAAATGACTATAAACTCTGTTGGTATCAATTCCAGTGTATAATTTATACGTCACTGGAAGGTAAGTTATTGGTCTATAGTTTTTAAAGTAGCTTGCAGGTTCACTGTTAAGCAGGAGCATTGATCTTCCTGTTGTTAGCCAGGCTGGTGTCTGTTTGGGTTGCGCAAATAAATAGTTCTTACTCATGACTAAATCTTTGTGCAAAAATGTTAATACTTTTAGCCAGAAGTTGGGTACTGCATCTGGGCCTAGCATAGCTCTCAACTGTCCAGATTTTCACAGAATGTCCAGATTTTTGCCTTATATTTTTGGTCTGTTTGCTATAATATTTGTGGTTTTCTGACAACTGAGCGTTGATGTCACTAAATAATGATAAGCATTTGAATTCCAGACTTTATATTCTTCAGAAAATGCATGCAAATGCAAAACCTATTATTTTAATAACTTTCTAAGTTTGTAAGAGCAATCATTTAAAATATGCCCCCCATTTTGGGCCTTTGTCCCCCCATTGTTTTAGTCTTTGTTCAGATTTCTTATATATATATTTATATCTCACCACTGACTCCAATGAGGGACAGTCACTAACAGCAACAATGGATTTACATGGTATTTTCAAATGCAGTTCCCTCCAGCAAACACAATTTGTCTTAAGAGAACACAGGGACCATGGACTCTCCTCTTCTCTCCAGACCCACACAAAACTCCACACTGACCACATTGGAGCTCTGCTTCCCTGTTCCCAGTACCTGACACACACAATTGGATATTTGAGTTTCACAATCACACACACATACACACCATAAAAAGCTGGCACAGATTTACTAGCTGTACCTCTTTCTGCCAAGACTCTGAGGTAATCACGTTGCCACCAGTCAGCGACGCTAAGGCTCTTACAAAGGGTACCCAATTATATTGTGTGAAATGAATACTAATGCAAATGGTAGAGTGTGAGCAAAATAACAAGGCTTTCAGGAGCGGCTACAGTGTCACTTAAATAAGCATAAGTACTCTCAAGATGTTAAAAGTATTCTCTAAAGGACCAGCCAAAATGAAAGGTATTAAAATATTTAATAATAAATAATAAAACAGAAAACAGGAGAATACTGAATACAATATACAACAGAGTTTCAACCACAGAAATATAAAAAATAATGCAGTTGGATAGTTTCTCACAGTTGCAGAAAACAATACTAAACTATTCTCACTAAATGTCCTTGACTGACTAAAGAATTACTGTTCCCTGACTACTTACTAAAAGCAAGGCAAGCTGATGTGTGTTGAGTGTCTTACCACAGCAAAAGCAAGATGATGTCTCTGATGATGTCTCTCTTTGTCTGTGTGGAGGTGTATATCTTGTCAGATTCTGTGCTGATGTGAGAGTTCCAAAGAAACCAGATGCTGGCTAGAGGATGACATCACCTCTGGTCACCTGACTATGGTACAATACACACACAGAGCTTTGCTAAGATCTGTGGCAGCATCTGAAAGCTATAACACAATTTCAAACTTTCTGTCCTTCCAGGGTTCTCTGATAACCATACACATGTGATCAGTTACAACAATGCAAACTAATATACATGCATGCATTCTTTCTGTCCGCAAGGACCTACTGTTGATGCATTTTTAACACAATTAACTTTACAAATATATTTTTAACTCAAACATCTGTACAAATCACTGTAATAGTCAAATAACATAAAATTCTTTACAAAGCTCCAGCTAACTATGCTGGTATATGTGCCCTACTCTTACTGGCACAGTTGGCACTACCTCGTAACATCACATCTCTCCCCACTTTGAAGACTCAATCTAGTTTTTCAAGTGACCCTGGAAAAATGTTGCTTGAGAGAAATGGGCCTGTCTGGAAACACATTAACCTGTACCCTGTCTTGAGAGCCCATCTGCAGTGGCATTTCAGACCCCACTACAGTGCTGCACTGTCATGCCATATGCCTAAAACCTAGGGCTCCACCTTAATAATTTGCCATTTTGCTGGCTGGCTTGATGTAGCCAAGTTAAGGGATCATGGTATGTAACCACAGTGAATTTCCTTCTATAGAGATAGGGCTGAAGTGTCTGCAGTGTTCATACTATGGCTAGACATTCTTTTTCTACAGCTGCATAACATTCATCCCTGGGTTAGATCTACAGCTGAGATATACAACTGGGTGCTCTTCCCCCTCTGAGGAAACCTGGCTGAGTACAGCCCCCATACCATTCTTTGAAGCATCCACCTGCACAACAAATTCTTTGCTGTAATCCAGACTGGCTAACACAAGGGGTCTTCCTAAAGCCCCTGTAAGCTTTTGGAATGCCTGCTCACAGGCTGGGGTCGACACTACCTTATCTGGCCTGTTTTTGCTCATCAGGTCTGTGAGGGGAGCAGCTATTGTACTATAACTGAGAACAAACTTTCTGTGTCCCCAAGAATACCCTCACTGGCTTTTTGGTAACAGAGGTAGGTCACTCCTGAATAGCTTCCACTTTGGCAGGTTCTGGCCTGATCTTACCACTCCCCACTCTATGCCCCAGGTAGGAGACCTCTGTCATACCCACCTGACACTTACTAGGCTTAATGGTCAACCCTCTCTTTGCAGTCTGCCCAGGACTTCCCTATCATGGTAAGGCTTCATCATATTAACATGGTACAATTTGTGCCCTTGCCTCCTGCCTAGCAGGTTTACCATGTAGGAGCATAGGAAGTTACTAGACTACTGTTCCTGATGTCCTTATAAGCCTAGCCAACAGTTTAGCTCATGATTAGACAAGTCAGCAACCAAAAGCTCCTGTCCAGCAGGGGCACAGGTGGAATCTGAGGAGTGTATTCTCTGTTTCCCATCCAGTTATTCAGGTTGTGCTTAAAAAGGGATAATTAGGTACTCTGCTTGACTCAGACAGGGAGTCTATTCCATAGATGGGGAGTCTCTGGGACACAAATCTGTCCCTCCAACAAGTTCTATTGATGTCACAGACCAGGTTGAGGTTGCTTGTGCGAGTTACTAGAGTGGAGCTTAACTTGCGGCTATGCAGCAGTCCCATCAATTGCTTTGTATGCAAGACAGAGGTCATCTCTGTGGAGTCTGTATGAAACTGAGTAGAGGGACAGGGCTTTTAGCCTATCTGTGTAGGGCAGATGTTTGAGGCCCCGGATTCTCCTGGTGAGGAACCTTTGTGGTTTCTCCAGCTGCTGTATGTGCTTTGCAAGGTACATCACAAAGGGGGAATTGTACTCAATAATTGGCCTTATAAGGGAAGAATACAGGGTGCTATGACCTCCTTGTCCCTGGATGAGATACCCTAACTTATGCCATGAGGTGGGCCATGTAGAAAGCTTTCCATACAATGGAAGCAACATGGTAGTCAAAAGTCAGGTTGCTATCAACCTGGGTGCCCAAATCCCTCACGATTGATTGCGTGCTTATGATATTTTGATTAATGTGGTAATATGTGGGGATGTCACTCTCCCTAAAGGGGATGATGATGCATTTTTTTGGCATTCAGCTTGAGGCCATGTTTCTGGCACCAGTCATTTGTTTGGGTGAGACCCTCTTGGAGGACATCCACATCACTTAGGGAATTGATGAGTGCACCCACCTTGCAGTCATCTGCAAACCTGGTCAGCCATAGCCCACTGTTTTTTTCCTGCACCTCAGAGAAGTATATCCCGAGTAACAGAGGCCCCAAGGCCGATCCCTGGGGTATGCCACTTGTTATGGGTTTATTGCTTGAGGTGGCTTCCCCTATTTTGATTTGGTTGGTTCTCTCAGTGAGCCAGTTTACTACCCATCTGGTAACATCTGGATTGATGCCTAGTTGAGAGAGTTTATCTATTATGTCTGAGTGGGGAATAGTGTTGAGGACTTTGGCCAGGTCAAGGTACGTGGTGTGCACTGTCTTTCCTTCATCCATGGCTTTGTTGACTGTCTCAAAGAAGTTGACCATATTTAACAGACATGACCTCTCTTTGACAAAGCCAAACTGTGTGGGGCAAGTGTTTGGAGACTGTCAATGTACCTGTTAATGGGGTCCATAATAATCTTTTCCATGGCCTTGCAGATCAGGCTAGTTAGGCTGATGGGTCTTTAATTTCCTGGATCGGTAAACGCTCCACCTTTGTATAAAGGGATGACAGTGGCTGTCCTCCACTCGGCTGGGACAAAGCCCATACTCAGGCTTTGGTTGAATAATGTGCCTAATGGTGCTGCAAGTTCATGCCTGAGTTCATGTTGGATGCAGCCTGGGATGTTATTGGGTCACATGGAGGCTATATTTTTTTGCCTTTGTGAGGATAGTGACGACCTGTTCTCCAGAGATAAGGGTAGGGGGAAGGTACTGGGGATGTCCTTTTTACTGATGGGGGGACAGAGAGGGTGAAGTTTTTGCTGAATATGTCAGCGAATGTGTTGGCTGTATCTACAGCATTTGTGTATGTGATGTCCTTGACCACCAGTTCTGAACAGATCTGGGTACTTCCTTTGAGATTGCAGACATATGTGAAGAAGGCCTTATGACTGTCTTTAGTAGATGTGGCCAATTTGGACTCAAAGTTGGCTTTAGAGGATTTCACTAGTGCTCTTATTCACTTGTTCAAGCTAAGTAGAGATTGCTTCCAATTGGGCACCTGCTCCTTCTTGGTCCTGGACAGCAATTGTTTCCTTTTTTTATATAGTTTATTTATTGCAGATGTCCACCAGACAGGTTTACTCTTCCTGGCGGAGGATGATTTTGCCCTGTCAGGTATTCCTGATTCCATGCATCTATATAAATGCTCATATAGTACTTTGGTGTACATTTGGACATAGGTGCCAGTTCCTACAGAGGGGGAGTAGGTTATGCAGCCATTTATACCATCCCTCAGGAGGTTGTAATCAGCTTTGGAGAAGATTTTTTTGTTTGACCCTAGCTAGAGGGGGGTCAGGGGAGATGGTGACTTTGAAAGTGACCGCTTTATGGTCGGATTTGACCAGGGTCAATGATACTCTAGGGGTGCTGCAGTGGTTACTCATGCTGGTTAATACAAAGTCCAAGATATTATCACCTCTTGTGAGGGTACTGACTAGCTGTTCCAAGGCATTTGCATTGATAAAATCGAGGACTCTCTGGGCATTTGTGTTCTGGCATGATTAGTTTCTCCAGTCTATGGCTGGGTAGTTAACATCACCCAGGATCAGAGTAAAGGGTGAATCTTGATAGATTTGAAGAGGTCCAGATAGGTGGAGTGGGCATCTTGAGTCAAATTTGGGAGCCTGTAGCAAGTTATGATTTAAACAGAGGTCTTGTCAATGGTTAACTGCACCTGGTATGTCTCCTATGTCATATTGTTTGACAGATGTGTGTGCCTTTAATATATATTGAAACTCCACCTCCTTTGGCTTTTCTGCCCACAGTATGGGGTCTGAATGTATGATAGGATGAGTAACCAGGTAAGGCTCAGGTGCTCTCCATAGCTTTGAACCAAATTTCTGTGACTGCACAAATGTCAGCATTTTCCAGGGTTAAAAATGCTTTGCAATGAGTGTAGTTTCATGTCTAGACTTCTAGTGCTTAGCAGTATGACCTTCTTTACCACTTTGAAGGGTCCCTCCCAAGCTGCCTTAGCTTATTTTGTCTGATAGGAATGAGCACTATAACCTGCTGTCCCACAGCATATTCTTGAGCTTGAGCATTCCTGCCATACCAGACATTTTTCTGCTGTTGGGCTCCTGGCAGGTTCTCCTGGGCCAAGCCCTTGAGCTCCCTAAGCCTTGTCCTGAAGTTTAGAATATATGCCATAACAGACTCCTTGTGGGATTCACACACCCTCCCACTTATCATGAATCATATTTAAAGGCCCCCTCACCCTCTGCCCATACAGCAACTCACAGGGTGAAAAACCTGGGGATTCCTGGGGTACCTCTCTGTATGCAAACAGCAGATGATGCAAATATTTGTCCCACCATCTCTTAAACTGGTCTGCAAATGCCCGTATCATGGTCTTCAGTGTAGATTTTAACCTCTCCATAAGACCATTAGTCTATGGATGGTAAAAAGTGTTTTTAGGTGCTTCACCCAACAGCTCTTCCACAGACAAGCCAGCAAGTCTGACCTGAAATTGGCACATCTGTCAGTCAGTATTTCTCTTGGAAAACCTTCCCTGCTGAAAATCTCTGACACAGCATTTACCACCTTCTCCATCTCTGTACAGGACAGAGCCACCACCTGAGGGTATACAGTAGGATAATCTACTACCACCAGGATATATTTCTTCCCTGTGGAACTTGGGATTCTCAGAGGCCCCACAATATCCATAGCTACCCTCTGAAACACTCCTCAGTCGCAGGCAAAGGCATCAAAGGAGCATTGACCTTGTCCCCTGCCTTGCCTACCTTTTGGCACTGCTCACAGGTCCTGTAGTACCCTGTTACATCCCTTGCAATCCCAGGCCAATAGAAGTTCTGCATAATACGTCTCTTGGTATTCTTTTTGTCCATATGACCTGCAAAATAAATGTCATGGGCTATGGCTTGAAGTGCCAGATGGTAGACTCTGGGCAATACCAACTGCTGTATTACCTCACCCTCTAGCCCTCCCTCAGGGGTCCACTATCTGTACAGAAACCCTTTGTTCCAATATACAGGCTCCAACTTTCCTTGAGAATCAGGTGCCTCCTTAGCTACCTCCCTCAAGCCTTGTAGTGTAGGGTCAGAAAGCTGAACCTGTTACTGCTCCCTTTCCACCAGAGATCTGGTCTCTTCTGACAGTAGTGCCTCACTGTCTGCCTGGTTACTACCACTCACCTCTGTCCTTGCAGTCACCCTGCCCATGAGAACATCAGTACCTGCCAGCATCTGTGGCTCACTTTTAGGCTCACTGCTACAGGGTAGCTCCCTCCCTGAAATAGCCAAATCACCAGTCCCAGCTTCAGGTGTGGGGTTTATCTGGATCTCCCTAGGCTACCTGACCCACATGCCTGTCTTCAAGCCTGATTGCATGTAACTGCATGCACACAAGGTACTGCATTAGCAAAAGCATTCCCTATCAAGATATTGTCAGGAATGTCCTCACACTCACCTACCTACTTGCTTTCTTTTCCACCCTCCCAGTCAGGGTGAATCCTGGCTAAAGGTATTTGGAATGGGGGTCCCTCCTAAAGCTCTGACTGGAGTGGACTGCCCAAACAAGTACTGCTCCTCTTTAACCACTGTAGGCTTCACAATGGTTATGTCAAAGTCTGTGTCTCTCTTAGCAGTGGCCTGTCTTCCATTCACTAAGATAAGATACAAACTTTGGAGATAATTTGGTACCCTTGATGTATCCAGACAATTTACCACTAGCATGCTGTTCTTTCCACTTGCTGACTCTCTCACCTTTTCCCCCCACATTGCTACAGTGGACATGTGTATGCTACATGACCCCTCTGGTTACATTTAAAACATCTAATCCTTGGTTGTGGCCATGTATCTGAATTAGTGGCTTCTCCTGTTACTGGTGTACTCTGTTGGGATGGTTTAGGCTGACCACCATAGGTTCCCTTATAACCATGTGTAGTTCTGGGTACCCCCTTCTTGTGCAGTAATGCCCTGCTTGCTAAGTAGAGATCCCTTTTTCTCCCCAGCTCATCTGCAGAGTTACACTCCCAGTCTGCCAACCAGATTCTCATGTCCACAGGCAAAGTGCTAAGAACATGTTCCCTCGCCAAACGTTTTGCCAGCCCTTCAAAAGTAGTGACCTGACACCCACTCATCCACCTATGTAAGTCCTTAATTCAGCAATATAATGACATACTCTTTCATCTGCCTTGCATGTATGCTCACAAAATGTTTTATCTGTAAGCTTCAGGTGTTAACTTAAAACATTCCAGTAAACATTGTTTTACCTTAGTACAGTTCAAAAATCAGTATCAGACAATTTAGAAACAGCAGTTGCAGCTTTACAATAGCGTAAGGGGTTCAGGAACTGTACCCACAGCCCTTGGTCAACATTATACTGTTTACATACCCTTCCACATACATGAATAAAACTATTAACATTATCACTCTCTGTAAACTGTGGAACAAATTTGCTGACCTTTATTGCTTCCAGGGTTCAGTTATTCCATTCTCCATTACCTCAATGACACTGCCAAAGAGTCAGCATTTCCTTCTCATATTGGCGCAGTTTCCCATTTTCTTCAGCCTCTGAACACCACAATCTCTCTTTGACCTTGAAATGCCACAGTTTCTCTTTCTCTTAGACCTCCAAATACCATAGTCTCTCTTTGACCTCCAAATGCCACAGTCTGTCTTCTGATTCTAATTCCATCTTCTTCTCCAGTTGTTTGGCCTCCAGTTCAAGTATCTTTAACTCCAGATGGATTTTTAAGTCCTTCGAGGAAAAGGTGAACTGTCCTGTTTCTGAAGACTGCACATCCCCATCACCAGACTGGTTGTCTTCTGGGTTGCTGGTCCATGCTACAGCTGTGGCCAAGGCTGAAATAATCTCTTCTTTAGTCAGGTTAGAATGCACTAGTCCTTTAGCTTCACACACCTGGTCTAACTGTTTTTGTCAGCTTGCTATAATCCTCTGCTGACATCCTTGCCTGCTTTCCCTGACTAAACTAACAAAATAGATAAAAGTGTTGTGAAAATGAAACTCGGTATGTTTACCTTGTGGCTGCTGAGAGTACACACCTTCAGTGATAACTGTCAACCAGCTACTTAAGTTCAATTAATATCACACCCAGCTGCCACCAATATGTGATGGGTCTCTCCTCTGGGCCAGCAATCAAGGAGACTCAATCCTCACCACTGACTCCAGTGAGAGACAGCCACTAAGAGCAAAGATGCAGTCACACAGTATTTTAAATGTAGCTCCATGCAGCAAGCACAATTTCCCTTACAAGCACACAGGGAACATGCTCCAGACCTGGGTCTGGACTCTCCTTCTCTCTCTATTACCACACAAAACTTCTCTCTGACCAGTTTAGAGCTCTGTGTCTGTGTTCCCAGAAGCTGACATGCACACTTGGATATCTGAGTTTCACACTCAGACACACACACACACACACACACACACACACACACACACACACACACACACACACACACACACACACACACTCACTTGTGCAGATTTACTAGTTGTTCCCCTTTCTGCCCAGACTCTGAGATAATCATGCTGCCACCAGTCAGCTACCCTAAGGCTCTTACAAAGGGTACCCAATTATACAGTTTAAAATTAATACTAATACAAATGGTAGAGTGTGACCAAAGCAGCAAGGCTTTCAGCAGTGGCCACGGTGTCACTAAAACAAGCATAAGTACTCTCAACATGTTAAAAGTATTCTCTAAAGGACCAGTCACAATGAAAGGTATTAAAATATTTAATGAAAAAATAATAAAACAGAAAACAGGAGAATACTGAATACAATAAACAACAGAGTTTCAACCACTGAGATATAAAAATAATATAGTTGGATAGTTTCTCATAGATGCAGAAAACAATACTAAACTATTCTCACTAAATGTCCAGGAGTGATTAAAGAATTACTCTTACCTGACTACTTAATAAAGCAAGGCAAGTTGATAGAGTAAAAAGCATACACAAATAAGAGGAATGGGGACAGGGAATGGCAACTGCAGCAGTGATCCTTTGAATATCTACTGTTATGGTAAGTTTACTTACATATCTGTACTATGTTCTTCATATGGATCATAGCTGCAGCACCCTTAGCTATATGGGTAGATGACCATAGCTTAAACTGACTGGGTGGAGGAAGGATGAACCTAGGAACCCTAAGGATGTCCTGGACCTGGAGAAGGAATCTGTTTTATTGTGCCTTGTAAAAGTGTGCACAGAGGGTAATGTTGCTGCTTCTAGAATGGTTCTAGAATCCAAACCTTTCAAAAAAACCACAGATGAAGCTAAGGCCCTGGCAGAGTGACCCTTCACTCTCCATGGAATAGTTTTGTTGTAATGGATATTACAAAAGGTAATAGCATGAGACAACCACTTGGGAACAGTTTGCTTTGACACAGGTTGTCCTTTTTTCTTATCTTCACAAGAAAAGAATAACTAATTAGAAGTTCTGAAATGTTTTGTTTTGGAAAGAACACAGGAAGGTGAGTATCTTGGCTTAAGGTAAACTTGGAGTACATTTTTTGCATAACTGAACGTTTAGTTATTGAAGAAACCCTATCTTTGTGGAAAATGAGATAAAGCTGACCCAGCGTAACAGTTTACAACTCAAATACTCTTCACACCATTTCTCCCATAATTGACAAGAGTGTCTCTCACTTGCCCACTGTGGGACCCAAACAGCCACAGATAATGTGGCTAAGCCCTAGTCTATGGTGGCTATATGGACAACACCAAAGGTATCTAAAGAAAAAAATGAGTGCTCTGAAGAATGAGCTTTGAATACAATAGTAACCCATCCATGGCTGAGTCAAATTACCAGCCTGAAATGTGGGCAAATGCTGTTTAACACCCTTTTTGTTTTTGTGACTGGATGAAGGTCTGACCAAGGGATAGGCAGTTTTCTACATGGTCAAGCTGAGAAAATGAAGCTTGTTTCCCATGGAAGCAAAGTAGCAATACTCGTAAAAAAGGAAAGTAACAAAAAGTAACTTTTCCCAGAAAAAATAAAACAGTAACAAACTCTTTAAACAATTTCTTCAGACCCAAAATTAAAATAAACACAGTTTCACCAAAGAAAAAAAATAGTTTTAAACAAATTTTAGCCCTTTTTTACCACAAAAGTTAAAAATCATCCTTTCATTTAAAAATACATAAAAGTCAAAAGACACTCAGGGAAAATACTTTCTCCTAGCTTTAAAGTACTTGTTTCTCAGAAAACACTAATTAAAATAAGCAAAAGGGCAATTTGGAAAGCTTTTCTCCTGAATGGAACATATCTGGCCAGCAAAGGAAAGCATAAGCTGTCCTTCGATCCCCAAAAGCCCACAGAGAAGCACTCTTCTTTGTGTCAGGAAAGCTCTGAAAGGCTTGGTGCCCAAACTTAACTTTAGCTAATGATTTATGAGTGGGGAAATTGACTTGAAGTTTTGGAAGCTGGCCAGCTGTTATATCCTATGCAGGATATAACCTGTATAGCTAAGGCTACTGCAGTGGTGATCAATATGAAGACCATCCCCGGGATTCATCAAGCTCCATGCAAGAATAGTGTTATTCTTGTACAGAGAGTTCTGTGCCCCTCTAGGACAGCAGCGTGCCCTGCATATTCATGAGGGCATGCTGCTGTCACACTAGACAGCCATAAAACAAGAACAAGTGCAGGGGACATGTCCGAGCAGTGCACGGACACTAAACACGCCCCCTGTGCTCAGAAAATGCCATACAGCACTTTCTAAGCCATACTGGCATAATATTAGATCTTAGCTCTAATATTATTCCAGTATCTCAGTGTCCACGGACACTGAAATGTAAAATGGATCATTTCAGTGTCTGATGACACTGAAATAAAAATGGCAAGAGGAAACCAATACAGGGGGTGTCACAGCATCTGTGACACATCCCCTGTATTGCTAAAGCACCGTACAGCACTTCTGCATCCTACAGAAGCAGGGAATGTGTGCAAATGCAAACACACGCCCCTCAACTGTACAGATTTTCGCAGAATGCCAGATTTTAGCTTCATATTTTTGGTCCACTCCCCATAAAAGTATGGTTTTCTGGCAAAATAGTGGAGAATCATTAAAGTCCAAAGATGAAAAATAATAAGACATTTGAGTCTCAGACATTATACCCTTCAGAAAATGTATGTCAATGCAAAGCCTGTTATTCTATAAACTTTCTCAAGTTTGCAAGAGCAATATTTAAAAATTGTCCCTATTTTGGGCCTTTGTCCCACTTTTATTTATGCCTATGTCCAGTTTTCTTGTTCTAAGAGGTTGAGAGGTATGCACACATAACAGGGGAGAAATCCCTCAAATGTAAATAAGCACAAGTTCAGCTCCATAAAAACAAGAACGTCCATACAGAACATGCCATGCATCAGCATGAAACATGCACAAAATCCTGAAAGCCCAATCATTGCCATTATGCCACAAATACAGTCCCAAGTAGTTGTCAGAACACCACAATACACATCCATATTACCTAAAAAAATAATAATATATCCTTGTTTTAATGTCATAAGGAATATTTAAGTGTAAAGTGGGTGTGTATATCACAGCTTAAACATCCCATAGGAGCTAAATGAAAACAGGTGAAATTTCCAAACCAACATAGAGTAGTGGTTAGAGTTGCAGCTTTATATGCAGGTGTTCATGGTTCAAGTCCCAAAACAGGCAACTTATTTTCTCATGTGAAAGTAGTGTTAAAATTATTTTAGTAAACTTAAATTATGTAGCGACTATTTTTTGTTAACCAGGGTAGTGTAGCAGTTCCAAAAGTGAGATGCCAGTGTAGAAAAGATGTGAATCCCCCCCATATAAACACACATGCCCCATACAGTATAGTCACACAAGAATATAATGCAATGAAAGCACATGGGGGATGTCATGGAAGATAAATGTAAAATTGTAATGTGTATGTAAATATTTATTTTATATTATACAATGACTGACCATTAACATACAAAAATGAGTATGCTAATTGGTCAGCCTAAACAGAGTGCCCATTGTAAATCCAAGAGTATACTAATGGAAAAAGGACTGGTTGCCTGGACATTTTCCATATGCATATCTCCTGTTTTTTCTTTTTTCTTGTCTGCAGAGATAGCAGTGGAGAAATGAAGATCCCCGTTGTTTTTTTTAACATATCTCGCTATGTGTTATGAGTTGAAGAACTCGTAGAACATAACAAGATATCATAAAAAATAAAGCAATGGAGATCATCCTTTCAACAGACAAAGGAAGATCTCTGTTGCTTTTTTAATATATCTCACTATGTTATACGAGTTCTTCAACTTGTATAACATATTGAGATATGTTAAAAAAAAGCAATGGAGATCTCCCTATCTCAGTTGCTACCTCTGCACGGCACTGATGTACTGCGTAAGTGTGGGAACATGTCCCTTATGCATGCACAATGCATCAGAAATGCCCCAGGATACTAGAAAACTGGGGAAGGGCAGCACGGAGGCATGATACAATGACATTATATAAGAAAGGTTAAATAATGCCATTGTATAATAGCAATAACCCATGGCTGGGTGCGGGCAATGCTGGATTTACCCATGGTTGCCATTGCTTGGTCACTTGGGCTTCACCCTCGTGACCAAACCACACCAAATGTGGGTAAATCCAGCATTACCCACACCCATCCATGGGTTATTGCTTAAATATAACATTATAAGTATAATATGCATAAATGTGCCTTAATCAGTCTATATCCATCAGACCTTGTTCTGCCCAGCAGCACAATAGTCAGCCCTGCCAAGTCTCAAATCCAGGATGCTGCCCTCTACAAAGACATCACCATACCACTACACCATCTGAGCTGTAAAAATTGGGAGTGCTTTAATGAGCATATCCTGCAATCAGGTCATTTAACATTAATTAAAAAGCAGCCGTCCCAAGTGTTGGACCCATGACCCTGAACAATATAGTCAGAGGAATGTACCACCACACCAGCTGAGCTGTAGAAGTTAATGTTGCTTTTTCAAACATATCATGCAATAGAGGCATACAATATTAGTGAGAAAGCTTTGTGGAACCTTTTGTGTGTTGTATATAGACATAATACTCATATATATATATATATATATATATATATATATATATATATATATATATATATATATATATATATATATACACACACACACACACACACACACACACATATATATATATATATATATATATATATATATATATATATATATATATATATATATATATATATATATATATGTCTGATGAAACATATATATGAAAATGAACAGTCATAATATAAATATACATAGATAAAAATATAAAGGAAGGAAAAAAAAAAAAAAAATATATATATATATATATATATATGTGTGTGTGTATGTGTGCATGCAGTGCAGTCGTATCTCAGAACCATCCCTCTCAACCTGTTAGTGCAAGGAACCTGTATAAACACTGTAAAAGGGGGTGGGGAATGGGTCACATATATGAACATATTTCAAAAATTGCTGTTACAAATGAAGACGTGTTACAGGAACAATGTGTGTTTCAGCAGACAATTACCGAAGGATATGATGATGGAAACTAATCATGTCATTTATTTACTGACATAAATCCTTGGATCATCACCGTGATTTACCAGATAAATAGAAATAAATTGTGTAACTGAACAAAAATATGGTCCAAACATCTGGACATCCTGTGAAAAATCTGGCAGTGCAGAGGTATGCTCAGAACTCCTTAGTGCAATGAATGTGGATCAAGCCTGACAAAGTGTGTGTGTGTGTGGGGGGGGGGGGGGGGGGAGGCAAAGGCCTGAAAATAGGGACATGTCCAAAATATGTCAGTAGATAAGCTGAGAATGTCCATGTAGCAACAGTGTATGTCTTAACATATATCAACTGAAATATCACAATTCCAGGACTCAATTACTTCACATTAGTGACTGACCTCAGTCCCCACATCATCCCATTGATGGGTCATGCATACATAACAGTTATGGGGACCAGACCAATGATATCGGCCACACAACTGGACATCCTATGAATATGTGGACATAACACAACATTAGGGAAACTACACTGAGCTACCGAGCAATGTCCAGACTACAATCAGACTGACAAAACACTACCCAGGTCCAGCTCTGGGGCTGTACACATGCATTAGCAAATCTAACAGGCACTACAGGGATGTGATACTATTGGAACACAGAGACTGGTGTGAAAGTGCATACCCCCAAACAAGTGCACCATGTCACAGTCACAGTGACATACCAGTACCCAGCCCAACAAACATATACACACAACACTGCTACACAATCTTGGCAGTCTGTTCACAATGGCCAGAGAGACATAACTGTCATGTGTACAGATTTCCACAGAATTACCAGGGTGTGGACCCACAACCCTGGCCACTGCTGCACATCATGGCCAGGAGTCTGCCAGGTCATTGGCACGATAACTGGAGTGCAGTTGGTAATTATTGATATACCATACCTCTGCACCTCGTAGTGCAGGACATGTGGGCAACGCATGGCATACTTCTGGGACAGGGGGCTGGAAAGAGGGACATATCACACATAATGGTGTTACAAACTGAAACAGTAGCTGCTGTTACACGTATTGTTGTAACATCAGATCCCTGAAGGATATGATGTCTGGAACACCAATGGATTGCAACACTTACTGACTACAATCCTCAAATTATCCTACCAAACCCACAAAAACAGATGTTCGAGGAACAGACCAAGCATCATAGGCAAACCAAATGGCCAGGCTGTGGACAACATGCCAATTGACAGGTATGTCAGAGGCATATCACTGTCAGATGTCAAGTAACCCAGTAAATGCATGTCCAGACAAATACTGTCAATGTAGCAAGCCCCCATGTGTACAACAGCAGTAATGACATACAATCTGTAGCAAATTCTGGAGCCTTGTCCCGTATGTTGTTGGGCTGTCTCCATATGTCCTATTATGTGACATATTTCCACCTACTGTCTGTGAAGCTGTAGCCCCTACACCTCCTTAATGTCCCCTGCACAGGCAAGGGAAATTGGCAAGGCCCACATGAAAGGCATCTCATATGCTGGAACTAGCAGCTGTGTCCAGGCCCACAACACAATACTATTTGGGCACGTACATAGCTTTATGGCCTCAGCAATATTCAACAGGACATCAACCCCCCCCAAGGTAGGCTGAACACCTGTGGTGGACGCCAGCAATATACAAACCACAGACCTGGTCCCTACATTGGCCGTACAGGGCAAATCAGGAGCACGCACCAACTTAGCATCAAGTCAACCTTTGTCTGATCAAGCATATAAGGTCACAGGTGGAGTACTGTAAGGCTAACTATGAGTACATGCTGGACACATCAACCAAGGCCAATCACAAGGCCATCTTCAAATATGTCTGCAATCTCTGAGGCAACAAAACAACCCACCCTGCAATGGTGGCTAATCAGACCACGTACACACACAACATAGCTATAGGCAACCTGCTGCAGATAGGTTTAGGGCAAACATCACCCCCTGGCTCAGCAGCACTATAGCTAGATATGCACAGAACCCACACCCTTCCCCTCATCACCAGTGAACAGGTACATATTGCCTACTGAAAGGCAACAAACAGTATACATGGCACCTGATAACATCCCTGCCTGCATCTTACAAGAACTCAGTCATGTGATCCCAGCTCCATTACAATATAGTCACACCAAGCCTTAGCACCATCCACACCTCATTCGTATGGAAGATGGTCAATGTCATCCCTCGACACAGACACAAATGAGGAGTACAGGAGTAGGAATTAACTAGCCCTCATTGTGGTGAATATGACACTTCAGGACCAGCAGTGCAATGCAAACTGATACAGTGCCGATACTGTACAGGGGTATGGTGTGGGAGTGAGTGGTGGCTACTGCTATTCAATGTAGCTGTGCAGGGTCTGTACACACTGTTGCCAAATGTATGAGGTCCTGTGATGTGTCTTCCTTTTTATGTTGCATCAGCAAAGGTCTACTTTCTCAGTGGCCGAGGCAAATATAGTCATAGAAGCCATACTACAGAGCCATGCCATAATGTTTGGCTGGAGCCAGCAACATCTGCAGGAGAGGACCGGCCAGTGGGACGACCTTGTCCACAGGATAAATGATGTTGGCCTGTACACATGTACATATGAGCAGGTCCGGCATTGTAAAAGTGACCTCATACGCCATGCCCGGCAAAGGGCTGCTGCAATGGCCATGGACCACACAGCTACAGGTGTGGGCCTGGCCTTGCAGCCCCACTGACACCCACTGGGGAGCTCATCAGGTACCTTGGGGCACCCATCCCAGTACAATGCCAGAGTATAGACCCCCCCCCCACATACTGGAGGTGGGTGGCACCCAGACAATGGATGAGGAGTGTGCAGGTAAGGCCCCAGTGTAGATTACTAGACTAGTGTAGCAGACATACTTGTAATTGTAGAATATCTATGTGCATGTGTCAGGTCAGATTGCAGTTGTGGATGGGGTTTTCTAATGCACGGATGTGTACATCTATGGTGAAAGACAGCAAATTGTGTAGTATTGTGGGTTGTATTGTAAATGTTGAATCCATCCTGTACCAATGCCACATGTGGGTCTGTTGACAATACTTCCCTCCCCAACTACCTATGTCCCTCCTGTCTGCATGTGGGATGGCAGCCTGCAGCTGCTGAGTATGCAATTGTTCTGTTGTGGTTTTCCAATACCCCAGGCATGTGAAGCCCATGCAATGTACCATGCACACAACTGTCACTCATAGCCATATTACTTTATGTGCATGTCATGTTCACTTATATTGGGGTTAACTACATTGCATCACATTGGTTACCACAGGGGCCTATCTGATGGGAATGTAACATCCCTGCAGCATACCTCATGCCCTGTCAGTACAAGACCTCTGGGCAGAGACAAACAAAATGGGTAGACAAATGACCTAAGGTAGGGAAATGTGTGAAACATTACTGTCATATAGTGGATATAAACAGGGAACACACCCCTGTTAGGATGCCAGGAGTTTGTGATATATATATATATATATATATATATACAAATTGAGACCACAATATGTCAGTCCACACCTTTCCCAAACTCTAATGTGACCTATGACATGAACAATTCACCTGTAAAACCAACCAATCTGTTGGCCAGCAAGTATGGAGTATACAAACCTCACAATAAGCTGGATGCATATGTGTGCACACCCTTCAAATAATATGTTATTGCAACAGCTTGTAATTTACTGACAGCATACAGTCTGCTTGGGTACACACCTGCCATCAAGTAAAGGCACTCTGAGCAACACCAAATGACAATCTGCTGTCCAAGTGGGATAATCATGACATGTGCTCAGTTGCCTTCAACAGCAATAGCCATGGCTTGCAGACAGTTTACAACGCAGCAAAGGGATCTCATATTTGAAAAGCATCAGTCAAGAGTAGGGCAGACCAACGTCACCACAGCATTGCATACACAATGGAACACAGTGGGCATAGTTGTCAAAAGGTGGACTGAATATGGGACAACAGTGCTGTTGAAAAGAACCTGACGTCCTCCCAAAAATGATGGCAACACATGTTAAGACCTGGTCAGGGAGGTTGCCATGGGACATAAAGCAGCACCGAGGGAGTTGCAGGAATCTCCTGCTAGTACTGGTGTTATTTACTACCTGTGAGAACACTCCCCCATATTCTGCATAGGTCTGGCCTATGGGCTAGGGTCAGAAGATGGAAGCATTTCCCCACACAAAAACATCCAGGGGTTGAAACAAATTGCAATACAGCACATCATGTCTCCCAAGGGCAGGTGTGAAAATGTGTTATGAGTAATGATACTATGGATCGACCTTACTGCTACAATACCAAAAGGGTCTATATCACATAGTCGACGAACACTAAATACTGTTTTTAATGTGTGGGGCTTCTCCCCCCACACCCCCCAACATGGGGGGTTGTGCCCCCCACACCACCTTACTTAAATATACCAACTCCAAGATCGCACCACAGTGGAGGAAATAGCAAAGCCACGGAAACGGCCACCAAATTATTTCCCTGGGAAAGAATTTGATATTCTGCGGCTTCGTTATTTTTAGACTTCGAACTTCCCGGTGAAAAAAGTTTCAGCGTTCAGACTTGTGAGCATTCAGACATATGATATAGGCCCTACCAAAAGGTATGTGTGGTGACAAGCAACACCTCTCATAACCTGAAGACCAGCATCCCCATGGTGAATCACACTGGTGGCAGTGGCCAGCTGTGGGGATGCCATTCCAAAGCCAGATCAGGCCCTGTAGTCATTGTGGTGGGAATTGTGAACATTTCCAAATAACATCCACGTCTGCCCAAACTCCATCAGGCATCTACAAGAACACTGAGGATAAGGAGGTGTGTCAGCCTTCAACATGACATAGAACTGAAGCATACATCCAAAGATACCTAAGAATGGCTCCATCTAAACACACACATGGTTATGGATTGGCCCAGCCAGAGCCTAGACCTACACCAGATAGAAAAAAACCCAGTGTGACCTGACGAGAGCTGTGCACATGAGCTGCCCTTGCAGTCTGACAGGGTTGGGTGAACTTTGCATGGAAGACTGGGCAAATAATGCCAAGAAAGGATGTGCCATGCTGATAGACACCTTCACAAGAAGAGTGAATTCTGTAAGCCACTTACAAGGTGCTTCAACAATGTATCATTTTAAGGGTGTGCACACTTATGCAATCACCATATTGTACATACTGCAGCCATTATGGTCATATGTCACATGAAAGGTGGGTGGCATATTTGGATGCATTATTGTGGTCACATCTTGTATATTATAAGAACATGACATATTAATGGGGTTGTGTACACTTATCATATTTACTGTAAGATTAGAAGGTTGATGGTGTAACAGGAATTGTGTGACCATACATTCACTGCTGGTTTGGAGGTCTGACACTCACATGCATATCATTAATCAGTGATGTCACTCCTCATATCATTCCGCTTATATATCAGAGAAACACAGGGGATTTGAGAAATAGAGCAAACATATGAGCCAGACTTCTCCACATCTTGTGAGGATATGTACAGTTGTGAGGTATGTTCTGTACTACTTGCCACTGTGCTATACAGGTGAACAGCAATGATATGTACATGGGTGC
The DNA here is from genome assembly GCF_019279795.1 of Protopterus annectens. Lineage (NCBI taxonomy): Eukaryota > Metazoa > Chordata > Ceratodontiformes > Protopteridae > Protopterus > Protopterus annectens. Next base: position 720,887,437 of record NC_056736.1, on the reverse strand, counting down.
AGTCTGTGCTGGGGAAGGGCCATTACATACTAACACTGATCATGTATCCCAAAGCTCTATATTGTTAGTTACATGTAGTAAAACTGGCTGCAATGCATGATGTTGAGGGCTGTGTGTCATGCATGTCACCATTTGGGTAATGTGTGGTCTGTGTAACAGATTTGTGCCACCTCAACTGTAAGTGTGTGTGTGTGTGTGTGTGTGTGTGTGTGTGTGTGTGTGTGTGTGTGTGTGTGTGTGTGTTTGTTTGTATACTAGCTAATGACAAAGTGCAGGTATTAATGTACATATGTTGTCTTCCCCCTCACAGGTGGCGATGGGTTTTGGGTTCCCCCCTTTTGGAAACTGATGTCAGTACAGGTGGGGTTGTCAGGGGATGAATTTGTGCCATTGATTGGCATCCCACTCATGTCCAAACCATTCCCGCACACAGTGACAATGACCACATACACCCCGTCACCAGTGTCCACAGATGATGGACAGTTGGCAGGTGGTTGCATTGAACAGGCTAGTGTGGTGACTTGGCAGGCGTGAGTGTAGACACTGGCTATAGCCAGAGTGCAGGTGAGGTCCCAAACAGGTAGATGGACAGGAGTGCATGCAGGAGGAATGATGCTTGTTGGGCCACTATTGCATGTGCCACAGAAGGAGTCATCAGATGTATGTTTCAGGCTGACATGGATGCACAGGCACATAGTGAATGCCACAACACACAGATACTCAGGGTTGTGGATGCAACTCTCTATGATTTACATGGTGACATACATGAGCTTGTTGAGACCACATGTCAAAATACTGAGGTCATGAATAGACAGTAGGGTGAGACCTTGTCAATCCTTGACCGTGGCATGTCTGTGCTAGAGCATGTGGTTGGAGATGGGCATTGGCCACGTGGATGTAGGTCATAACCAACAACAACTGAGAGTCTATGGGGCCATGCACCTTCACACTCCCTTAATGGCAGTGACACCGGCACTACCAAAGGAGGGATGCTGTCCACATCACACTGGAGCAGGCCATGATCACTTGGTCCTGTCCAGTCCTGTCAGGGGCACAGATCCAGCAGACAGCAGTCACCATCAGTAAGGATTACTGTATCTATCCTTGGGCCTGGTAGTGCCAGTGATACCCCTGGCAGGACCAGTTCCCATGTCTGTGCCCAGAGATGGTGACCTGGACACCCTGCCATGTACGGTACACAGCTGTCCAACATACCCTTGTGTAGTCCAGCCACATGGAGTGACTGTGTGCATACATACACACACACACATCTGTATCACAGGCAGGTGTCCTCCAGACACACACAATATATCTGCACAGCCCATCTATTGGATACCCCTCGAAGCATACACATGATGTCAACCATATGGCCCAGCCTAGGCCTTTGGCAAACCCACACCACACCCTGTGCATATGATGATACCTGTGCCACATCCCTGTCATCCATACCATCGATGCAGGGACATGCTAATATGGGTCTGATGTACAGGGTGCATATAGTACAGTGTAGCTATGTAATACTATGTAAGGTGCTGTCTGCTTGCATTTGTTATGGGTACACATACAGGTGTATGTACAGTATTAGCCAGAAGGCATTATTGTTGTTAGTACCACTGACTGAATGTAGTCTGACATGCTGTATTCTGCTAATGTTCCAGGTATCTGTGCGTCTGCAGGATGTGTCCCTACAGACATTCCCAAGAGGGAGTATGGCGGACTGGGAATACATGACCATGGCATAGGCAAGGTACAGCTTTATATGTACATGTACCAGGTGTGTATGCATGCAACAGTATGTGAGGCACACTGTTGTCAAACAGTGTGACCTTGCATACATACCCCTTGTCACAGACAGGTAGCCTTCAAACATGTCAGCTCCGTGTTGTGTACTACCACAGGCTCATACATACAGAACAGGTTACTGCAGTATTGTCAGCAGGTCCCTCACAAGTGTAGCCATTACATTAACTGCAACAGATTCACCTGTCAACACCTGTTGGCCCTGTCATTTCTTTATCATACACTCAACCCTGATGCAGTTGATGAGGGCATGATACTGTGTATGACATGCCTGTGGTGTGTATTCCTGAGTCCACCAGGTGGAACAGGGACATACAATGGTATATCCTTTGCATACAGATAGTAAGGACTGACACACGGGATGCACACTAAGCAACATACACAGTTGGCAATACACAGATTAGTAAACCTACATTTCTACCATTATGTACTGTACTACTACATACACATGCCTTGCCCCCCCCCATAGATTATGTGCATGGGACATAACACACTACCTCTTACAACACATAAATATTCTGAATGCCTCCATGGATGGCGAGATAACCTACCAGACATACGATGTGGAGTCATATAGTGCTCCTACAAGCCTGGACAAGTGATAGTGTAGCAGACATTGTATCAGCATGATGTTTCAGTCAGGTATGATGCAAGATGCTATGTGTGTCACTACCCTCACTATGGCCAGTTTGGCAACAATATCACATACATGGGCATTGTTAAGGGACACAGACCAAATATAGTTTGCCAAAAAAAGGTCTAAACTTGTTTCCTGCCTTTCCTGTAAGTAGTGTAGCCCAGATACAGCTTTGATGTATCCAGGACTGTTTGTAAGCATCTCAGTGGTACCAAAAAGTCTGCTCTTCAATTGTTCCCTTAGATCTGCAAATTATCTCCTCTCCTGCACTTTTACTACATTATTAGTCTAACACTTTACCTGTCTTCTTGTAGCAATTATTGTAGCAAACAAAAGTGCTACCAGCACTAAATGTTGTAGAAGGAAACAGCTCCAGTACTCATTATTAATGCCCATCCCTCCAGGCATGTCTAAAAGTCAGTTCCTTGTCATTTCTCCTATTAACCTGGTGAACTTGGCCATCCTGAGGCAATGTAACAATGGGCTCATGCACACTGACAACCCTCTCCTCTTACCTCCCAACACTGAGACTTGTGGGAGGTGCACTTATATATACAAATTGGAAGCCACACATTCTCCAGCCAAGACTAGAATAGCTGGTCAAGAGGAGAAGGTCAACACTTGTACCACACCACATGGAACACATAGCCCTCCAAAACACACACCAGCACTGCCTTCACATAAAAACACAAACTACAAACCCACCTTCGTGGAGGCTCTCATTACAAATCTACCCAAAGAGCAGAGGCCTCCAAGGCAGAAATGCACTCAACCACCACAACACAACACCAATCATGAGACACATAACTATCCTAAACAGTGTGCCACTCAACCAAATCCCCTATGGCAAAACAGCATGCCCAACACACTAGTCATAGGTGACTCGATAGTGAGGCACATTGATGTCCCCCTCACTAGGTTGAATAAGGAGAAAGTAACAGTCAGTTACCTGTCAGGTGCCAGGATCCACCACATAATGCACTCACTCAGGTCCCACAACAGGTAAAAATATGACTTTGTCATTGTACATGTGGTTGTGAATGACTTGAGACATACCTCCCTGGACTACATGAAAAGAGACATGGAGTAGCTCTCGGATTATGTAGCCCAGGCAGGTATGACCCTAGCCCTGAGCAGCTTCCTACCATCACCCAGAATTATACCACAGTACAAGCAGTAACTGATTGATTTCAACAATTGGCTAAGTTTCTGATGTCATTCCAAGGGGATACAGTGTATGTCTGCCTGGGATAACACGATTGACAGACCTCAATGCTTTGCCAGAGATGGCCTACATCTGTCAACCCTGGACTTCCGGATACTGGCCAAGGCTCCTGCCACCTCTATAGTGCCTTTATAGGCTGTGTTCCAGAGACCAAATTACCACCATGATAGCTACAAATAAATGCAATCTGAGGGTCATGCTGCTCAATGCTAGAAATGTAAATCTCAAAATGCACTCGCTCAAAGCACCCCTTAAAATGGAGAACATCAACATTTGTGCTGTAACAGAGACCTGGGTCAAAGCAGAAGAAAGCACCCCTGCACTACCAGGATATAACTCATTCCACACCTTTTGGTCCAAGAGCTTGAACTGAAGCTCAAAAGGCAGTGGTGTTTCCATATTCATAAAGGATGCACACACCTCCAGACTGGTAGCGCAACATAACACATCAGAGCTACTTCAGGTGCATCTAACATTGGGTAAGACAGTGATTCAGGTCGTAGCCTGCTATAGGTCCCCAACCATGTTGCAAGACCCACACTCCATGTTCCTAAGCACCCTGGAGAATATCAGGGTCCAACTTAACACTCTCATACTGGGCGATTTCAACTATCCCTGCATTAACTGGAAAAACTACTCATGTAGCAATACACTTGCCTCATGTTTCCTGGAATTCATTAATTCAAATGCCCTGGACCAGCTCATTTATACCACAACTAGAGGTAGCAACACCCCTGACCTTGCCATTACTAACATGGGTGACCGTTGCTCTACACTAATAGTCAGCTCCTCCCTGGTTAGCTCTGACCACAAACAAATCACCTTGGAAATTCCCATCCCTCCCACCCCCCTGCAAAGGTAACCACCATGAAAAACTTCTCCAAAGCTAACCTTGGGCTCCTAAAACAGAGGTGGCTAACTTCACGGCACCCATGCAAATGGAGAATAGCTGCATGACCGCCAGATCATACACCAATGCACTGTAAAAACACTTACACAAATGCATGGATCTCGCCATACCCAATAGAACCAAGATCTTCTCCTCCAAAAAAGGAAGCCAATCTGGTGGCTCACTGCCATAAACAAACTGTACAACAGAAAAAAGAAACTGATGGGGAATAAGGTGGAGTCCCAAGACTGGAAAAACTCCCTTATCAGCCTCAACAAAAGGTTATGATCCCTCACCAAATCCTCTACAGCTAGCTATGAAAACAGTATTGTAGCAGATAGTAAAGACAATCACAAGGCCTTCTATAGTTATGTAATGAATCTCCACGGCAATGCCCAGATTGTCTCTGAGCTGCTGCACAATGGTACCTCCTATGCCAAGCCAACAGATATTGCCAATATACTGGCCAACAGATTCACTGCCAACTTTACCCCTCTCCCCCCAAAGGACCAATCACAATACCAGTAGATTGCCAGGCACCCAGTATTATGTCCAAGGCCAAGAATACAGCTTCTATGGGACCTAACAATATCCCTGGCTGTGTTCTACATGAACTACAGAGTGAAATGGCACCATAGCCGTGTGCCCTGTTCAATCACAGCCTCACCTCAGGCTTTGTCCCTACCAAATGGCGCACTGCTACAGTCATCCCTCTCCACAAATGAGGCACAACTACAGACCCTGTGAACTATTGCCACAGTAGCCTGAAAAGTCTGATATGCAAAGCTACGGAATGCATCATCATGGACCTAATAAGCAAAGATATAGGGAATCTTCAAACTCTGGATCCCACACAGTTTGATTTTGTGAAATGTAGATCATGCCTGCTCAATCTGGTTGACTTCTGTGTGTCAGTCACCAGAGCTGTGGATGACGGCAAGGTGGTTCATACGGCTTACCTTGAACTGGCCAAGGCCTTTGATACCATTTCCCACACAGGAATTATAGAAAAACTGCTAAGCTAGGCATCAACCCTATATCACTAGGTGGGTTGCAAACTGTCTCACAGATAGAACCCACAATGTGAAAGTAATTGACTCCAAATCAGACTGCAGACCAGTCATGAGTGGAGTCCCACAGGGTTCGGTCCTAGGTCCTCTCCTGTTTATCTACTTCTCTTAAGTTCAGGACAACATGAAGGGACTCTGGTTGACAATGTTCACACACGATTGCAAGTTGGGAGATATTATTAACTCCCCAAGTGATGTTGACATCCTGCATAGGCCTCACTGAAACCAACGACTGGTGTCAGAACCATGGCCTTAAGCTCAATGCCAAAAAAATGTGTCATCATCCCCTTTGGGAAAAACTTAGTTCCCATAAATTACCACATTGATGGTAGTCCACTGAACACAGAAGGCGTTATAACAGATCTGATAACACAGGTTGACAGTAGCCTTTCTTTTGACCACCACATTTCCACTGTGATCAGAACGTCCTTCTGTGCAGTACATCTCATTACTAAGGGTTTTGCATCCAGGATGAAAGAGGTCATTGTGTCTCTCTACTCTTCCCTCATTAGGCCAGTCATGGAGTACAATGCCCCATTTGGCATGTACCTCTCTAGACACCAGCAACAACTGGGTAGGCTGCAAAATTACCTCCAAAGATGATCCTATGCCTTAAACAGTTGTCCTATATGGACAGACTCAAACAACTCCCACTGTTGTGTCTCATATCACCTACTTAGAGGAGATCTCTGCTTGACTTGTAAAGCCATGTCTGACCCAGCTCTGTTAGAAATGCTACAGCTAAAGAAATCCCAATCCCTCCGCACCACAAGCTCCACATGCCTCAACCTCATCACCACAATCAACAGAACATGCTGGAGAGACATGTTCATAACCCAGAGACTGCCCATGCTATGGAACAGACTTCCCATATATGTCAAACAGAGCACCTCACTGGCCCTCTTCAAGAGAAATCTTGCTGAATGGATGGGACATAGAAAACTCACCCGGGGATCACTTCAGTTGGTCTATTCAACAGAGGCACTGGGAACTAATGTTGGGTGGCATGATGCCAGCATACTCCTATGAGCTAGGCTTGTAAAAGCTCCAGGTCCATTAGCCTAGTACACACCTATGAACCTATGAACCTAAACATCTGGATATTCCATAGACATCTGTACAGAGGACTGGTGTGACCTCCACAATGGTATAACATGCTGCATGTAAGGCAGATGCCGTTATGATGCTATATAAAGTAATGCCATTTGGAGGTGGTAAACAGGTGTGGATGGTACACCAATCAAAATGGTATCAGCCAAACAGAATATGATCTTCACCCAGAGAGACACACAGACTTGCCAGTATTGAGATTAGAACTTCTGCCTATACAGTTATTTCTACTACAGTGTTATGCATTTACCAGACATGCCACAGAGCTTATACAAGTTCACCTAATCCAACGGTACTTGTAATGTGAATGACATCAACAGGACTAGTAAATTAGGGTGAGGAGAAGTGCAAAGGGTGGTACACAACTCAAGTATTTGATTTTCACACACCCACTCACACACACTCACACACACACACACACACACACACACACACACACACACACACACACACACACACACACACACGCCAATATTGGGATTAGAACTCCTGCCTATCTAGCAATTCGTACTACAGTGTTATACAGTTATTGTGTGCGCTATAGAGCTTACTCAACTAACAACTGGCTAAAGGTGCTGATAACTGCACAGTTGAGGTAAAGTATTACAGGTGGCAGAAAGTCTGCCTTCAGGTTTTCCCTTAGATCTTGCTAGTTCTTTCTCTTGTGCACTTCTAATAGCATAATAGCTTTGCACTTCAACAGGTTATTGTACCAATAAGTGTAGCACACCTGGGAGCCATCATCAGTAATCTTTCCTCACAGAATTAGCCCAAGTACTTACTACTTATGACCACCCCTCCTGTCATGACTGAAGTGCAGTTGTCTGTGATTTTGCCCATTAACATGGTGTACTTGGCCATTCTGAGGCACTGTTGCAACTGCCTCAGGTACACAGACACCCCTCTCATCTACACTCCAAACACTCAGACTTGTGAGAGTTACCCCTATATCACCAAATGTGGAAATATGCACTCTCCAGTGAAGACTGGACTAGTTGGTCAAGAGAATGAGGTCAACACCTGCACCACACCATGTGGAACACATAGCTTGACAGAACATCCACTATCACAGCCCTGACATACACTCACAAACCACAAACCCACCTTCACATAGGCACTCAGTGGACATTTACCCAATCAGCCCAGACCAGCAAGACAGACACCCACTCAGCCACCACAACACAGCACATGCCAAAGGAGACATATGTCATCTACACAGTGTGTCCCTCAACCTAAACCTGTAAGGCTAACCACCTTGCCCAATACAGTAATCATGTGTGACTCAATACTGAGGCACACAGATGTCCACTAGGTTGAATATGGAGAAGGTAACAGCCAGCTGTCTATCACATGCCAGCATCCAACACATGACACACCCAGTCAGGTCACTCCACAACAACTACAAGTATTACTCTGTCATCATCAATGTGGGTGTGAATGACCTGAGATGCACCTCCCTGGACTACATGGGAAGAGACATGGTTGAGCTCTCAGATTATGTGGTCCAGGCAGGTACGACAGTAGCCCTGAGCAGTATACTACCATCACCCAGAATGATGCTGCAGTACTATCAACAAATGATTGACTTCAACATTGGCTTACATGTTGTTTGTCATTCTCAGGAGATCCAGTCTCTCTCTCTCTCTCTGCTTATGATAACATGATTGACAGACCTCAATGCCTTGCCAGAGATGACCTGCATCTGTCACCCCTGGGTTTCCAGGTACTGGCTAAGTCTCTTGCCACCCCTATAGTGCCTTTTTAGGCAGAGTTCTAAATCACATTACTACTGTAACAGCTAGACATGAATGCAATCTGAGGGTCATACTGCTCAACAGTAGACATCTAACTCTCAAGATGCAGTCACTCAAAGCACTCCTCAAACTGGTGAACATTGACAGTTGTGCTGTAACGGGGGCTCGTTTACAGCAGCAGACACCAGGCCTGCACTAACAGGCTATGACACATTTCACAGCTGTCAGCCCCAAAACATGAACCACAGCTCTACAGGTGGGGGTGTCTCCATATTCATAACAGATATGCACACCTCCAGACTACTATCCCAGCATAATGTATCTGAGATACTTCAGGTACAACTGACTTTAGGTAATAGTGCAATCCAGGTCATAGCCTGCTATGGGTCCACATCCATGTCCCTAGACTGTCAATCCACATTCCTCAACACAATGGCATATACCAAGGTCCAACTCAACACTGACATAGGAGACTTCAACTACCCATCCATCAACTGGGGAAAGTAGTCAGGCACCAATAGACTGGCACAATGCTTCCTGAAATTCATCAGTTCCAATGCACTGAACTGGCTCATAATGGCCCCCAGCAGAGGATGCAACAACCTTGACCTGTGTTGATTACTTAGTTATGGGACCGTTGCTCAACAGCAGTAGTCAACCCCTACCTGTTCAGATCCAAACATGATGGAATCACCATGGCAATCCAGATCTCACCCACACTGCCCACAAAGGTAACCACCTTGAAAAACCTCTCCAAGGCTGACTTTGGAGTCATAAAAACAGGGGTGGATGACTTCACTGCACCCATGCCAATGGAAAATAGCTGCATGACGGTCACCTCATACACAAATGCACTGTACAAACATGTACATGAATGCATGGTACTAGCCATAGCCAACAGAACCAAGACCCTGTCCTCCAAACACTGGAAGCCAATGTGATGGTCCCCTCCCATTACTAAAGTGTACAACAGAAGGAAGACACTGTTGCAGAAAAAGGTGGTGTCCCAAGACTTGTAAGCCCCCTTATTAGCCTCAACAACAATGTGACATCCCTCATGGAATCATCTACAGCCAGCTATGAAGGCAGAATTGCAGCAGACACTGACAACAATCACAAAAGCTGTTGATAGTTATACCAACAACCTCCACAGCAATACCCACAAGTGTTGTGAGTTACTGCACAATGCTAACTCCTAACCTGAGCCAACAGATATTGGCAACAGTCTTAACAACACATTCAGTGCCAGCTTTACCCTCACTCCCCTCTAAGGGAACAATCACATTGGCAGATGAATGCCAGGCACCCAGCATTACTGCAGCCCAGGTTAGACCTGCATTGTCCACAGGAAAGAATACAGCTTCCATGGGACCCAAACATATCCGTGGATGTGTTCTACATGATATACAATGAGACCTGACACCACATCTGTGTGCCCTGTGCAGTCACAGCCTCACCTCAGGCTTTGTCCCTCCAAAATGACGCACTGCTACAGTCATCTCTCTCCATAAAGGGGTAGCAATTACAGACTCTGGGGATTATTGGCCAATTAGCCTGATGAGTCTACTATGTACAGGTATGGAGTGCATCATTAGGGACCTGATTGACAAAGATATAGGTAATCCCCTAACTCTGGACCACACACAGTTTGGCTTTGTGAATGGCAGATCATGCCTGCTCAACCCGGTTGACTTGTTTGAGTGAGTCACCAGGGCTGTGTATGATGGTAAGGCACTGCATTCAGCCTACCTCAATTTGGCCAAGGCTTTTGATACCATTCCTCAGTCAGGAATTTTTGATAAACCCACCAAACTAGGCATCAAGCCCTGTATCAGTAGGTGGGTTTCAAATGGACTCACAGAACACACAGTGTGACAGTGGCAAACTCTAAGTCAGACTGGCAAGCAGTCATAAGTGGAGTCTCACAGGGATCAATACTGGGTAGTTTCCTGTCCAGCATCTACTTCTCAGGAGTCCAGCCCAACACAGAGGAACTCTGGCCGACCATGTTCACAGAGGACTGCAGGCTCAGAGCCATCATTAACTCCACAAGTGATGCAGATATCCTGCAGAAAGCCTCACTGAGACCAGTGAGTGGTTTGGAAACCATGGCATGGTATAAAACACTCAGTCCTCAGTAAGTACCACATCAATGGGAGCCCAATGAACACTGTAGGCATTATAAGAGATGTGGGGACACAGGTTGACAGCAACTTCTCCTTCAACCACCACATTGCCACTGTGGTCAGGAATTCCTTCTATGTGGCACATCGCATTACAAAGGGTTTTGCATCCAGGAAATTGCATCCAGGAAGACAGAGGTAATCATCTCAGTCTACTCTTCACTCATTAGACCACTCATCCAAGTATTATGGCCCATTTGGCATGTACCTCACTAGACACCTGCAACAGCTGGGGGGGGGGCAACAAAAATACCTCACAAACAGGTTCTTAGGCATTAAACACATGCTCTACATAGACAGACTCAGAAGACTCCAGCTATTCTCTATGTCACATCACATAGTTAGAGGCTATCTGTGCTTGAATTACAAAGTCATGTCTGACCCAGCTCTTTTAGAAATGTTACATATGAAGACATCCCAATCCCTCCACACCACACATTGCAGAGACGTCTACATCATTACCACAATCAACACAACATGCTGGTGGGACAGGTCCCTCACCAAGAGACTGCACATGCCCTGGAATACACTTCCTATACATGTCATGCAGAGCACCTAGCTGACCCTGTTTCACAGAAGTCTTGATGAGTGGATGGGTAATAGACAGTTCACCCCCAGGATCACTGCAGTGCCTCTACTTGATACAGAAACTGGGAAGTAACATCGGGTGCCACAATGGCAGGGCCCTTCTATGGGCCAGGCTTGTAAAGGCTCCTGCGCCATTAGCCTAGTACACACTTATGAACCTATAAGGGGAATTACATCAGCAGGACTGATAAAGTAGGGCAGTGGGTGTTAACTCAAAATACATTATCCTACAAACAGACACACTTACAAACATACACACACACACACACACACACACACACACACACACACACACACACACACACACACACACATACACACACAAATTTGGCCAGTTGTGAGAGTAGAACCCCTGCTAACTAGTTATTTGTACCATAGTGTTATGCAGTTATCACATGCACTACAGAGCTTACTGAGCTGAGAGATGGCCAAAGGTGCTGATATGGGGAATTACATAATCTGGACTGATAAAGTGGGGCAGTGGGAAGTTTTGTGGGTGGGAATGACATAAAACTGTTTCACCTACAAATGAACAAACACACAACTCCCTCAGTCTTGCACACACAACTGTCACACACACAGTTGCCAGTGTTGGGTTTAGAACTCATACCTATCTAGTTACTTGTACTATAGTGTTAGGCAGTTATCGCGCATGCTACAGAGCTTACAGGGGTAGTATGTAAACAATGGTACTTCTAAGGTGAATGGCAGCAGCAGATCTTGTGAAGTAGGGCAATGTGAAGTGTACTGAGGGGGAAGAGTCTGCTAATACTTAGACCTACAGAGAGAGAGAGAGAGAGACACACACACACACACACACACACACACACACACACACACACACACACACACACACACACACACACACACACATACACAGGCAGGTGATGTGATATTAACATCCCAACCTTAGTACTAGTCTATTACAAAATGGAGCTCAGCTTTTAGGCTTGCATGTGCCACTGTTTAAAAACAGTATGCAACTGTCCACAACAGAACAACAGGATATCACTGTATGGCATTCAGGGTACCCATGTGTGTGACCCATGCTGCTGTGTCTGTCCCTGTGTCTCTCTATCACTGTCTGTTTCTCACTCCTCCACATCTATGTGTGTGTGTATACTTGACATATTTAGTTATCTGTTGGCCATATATGCCTGCATTTGTGTCACACAACAGATGTGGATATATCACATATGGGCCACCTACAGCTAGCTGGGGGTAATCCTGTCTGATGTGTGTGTGTGACAAGGTGTACATAGCTGTCTGTATGCACAGCTATATCTACACAATATAGTCATATAACCAATGTAGGTTCCAACATGTCCTGTGATTCTTTAAGTGTAGGAGCATGCCCAGTGTGACCTTGTAAAGTTAGAGTGGGACTTCATTCCAGAGATAAGTGTACTCCAGTCCAAGGTTTTGTGTGCTACAGATATACCACTCAGAAGTACAGAGGGCTTTCCTTGAGGGTAATGGTTTGTTTTGACAGACATTTTCTGACATATTTGTATTCTGACAGTGAAATGCATTGTGTCATTACCTAGTGTCAGACATCCTCAAATCATGACAGTGCTTTGCCAGAGGAATACTAGTTGTATGATGCGTAGACTGATATTATAATGGCAGCTATGTACATTCTTGCCCAACAAGGCCATTTGGGAGGTGTGGCTACAGCCAGTTGAGTTATAGTCCAGCAACTTGTTGATATACTGGCTGGGGATCTTCTGCTTCTGTGGTATCTGTGTAACCTGAGATGTGATATCCTGGTGAGGCCATACCTCTCTTCTGTACATTTTTTGGTAGATTGTCCGGGTGTTTGGCTAGAGGTTTTGTCCATTCTGCATAAACATGTGTTTTATGGCAAGTTATTTCAGTATAATTGAAGTGTGATGTTACAAAATATTGACAGACATTACTGTGTCAGCCTACATAACCCTCAGACAATTCTCGCTACTACAAAGCCCTCACCAACTTTCTCAGTATGTCAGGGCAATATTTGCCACACATGCCTATCATTGTGCATTTGTTCCACATTTACTTCTGCCCTTGTTCAGACATGTTGCTGTCAGAGGTTTTGTGTTATGGGTGTGGGTACAGACTGCATTGTACTGTGCAGGCATGTCTATTATATACAAAAGCAGACATAACACAAGGAAAAAGCCACATTGATAATGACCACTGCCAACAGTAGCAAGAAGCATATATTATTCACAAAGCCCTAGCACATCGGCTACACAGCCCTCAAGAAGTCCATTATATTTGTAGTATATTCCACATAGCACTGTGACTTCCAGGTATGTTAGTGGCACAGCAATAGGTGTTACTGACATGCATAATCGTTGGCACTATACATGGTCCTGTGACAGACAGCCTGTACCTAGGGCAGTACAAGATGACAGCCTGGAGAACGTGCTGGCCAGATCCTGACAGTATTGCCCACACATGGACATAGCTCATTGACCCCTGCATATTGATCACATGCAACATGTTTTCATGTGTATTGGGACAGCCCTACCAATCTGTGTTCTGCTGCTATTTCCCTGCAAGCATACATGTTACTGCATTTCTATGGGTATATGGGGGAGGGGCAAACTTGTCAACTGCAGACATTTGCAGCGACTGTGCTGATATTTGCTTTACATTTTGATTCCATTTACCATACTATTGTGCCCTGTCTTGGGGACTACAGGCATATCAGTAAGGAACACAGGTGAGATTGTTATGGCATACATTTGCATGTCAGACTTGTTACCCTTCAGAGCCTTACTGCAACTGCGAGACCTGCTGTGCTATGATTGTGTGGGTCTGTAGGGAGGGGGGGAGTGATTCAACATTGCTGCCATTTGTGGAGTTTTTCCAAACATTTCCCTCTGATTTTCTACAGCTGACTTGTTGTGTGGATCTGAGGGGTGGGTATGGGACCCCACACTGACATCCATGGCTGTGAGCTGTAACCCCCCAGTTAGTTGGCCCCACACATATACTGCAATGGGATTTGCCACCTTGGGTGCTACTGCATAGTGTTGGGAGGCCAGTATTGGGCAGGCATTTCCTGGTGTCCCACATAGCTGTCAGTTTGCTGCTATCCCAGTAGGCCACCCCATTCCCTTGCATGCATGCAGCAATACCATGGATATACTACCAGAACGTACAGTTGTGTACCTACCATAAATGTAGATGTTCAAGTGTATTTACTGTTGCAGTCATTACTCTTGGGTTATCCTGCTGGCAGGCTACCCTCAGTCGGCCAGAATTCCAAAGTCTAGGTCCGGCATCGGTTGCTGTTGCCTCTTCCCTGACGTCAGTGCGCCAGGGGTATAAAAGATGCAGCCAACGCCATTTTCTTCAGTTTTTCTTGCCCCAGATGTCAGGTGCCCCCAAATTAGTAGGCTGTAAAAATATGCCAATAAAAATGCATGCACAAAATTTAACATTTTCTTCATCTACAAGCAAATACACCCAATAGGTTGTATAGGATAGAGTAGTGCAGATAGACCCAGTGAAGAAAAGGGGGATGTTGGGTGGGTAACCTGGACTGCAACAGTGAATACACTCGAACATCTACATTTATGGTAGGTACACAACTGTACTATGTTCATCGTATTTCACTGTTGCAGTCATTACTCTTGGGTTGAATCCCAAAGCTGAGGATGGGTGGCTGGGCTAAATAGGATTAGGAGAGGCTATGAGGCCCTGCAGGACTGCAGTGGCAAAGCCTGCTCTGGACTTAGAGTAAAGAGGTAAGTGGTAGTGCTTTGTGAAGGTGTGCACTGAACTCCAGGTTGCAGCCTCTAAGATATCTTTGGATGGTACTCCTCTGAGGAAGGCTGCTGAAGTGGCTGCTGCTCTGGTGGTATGAGGCCTAATGCCCTTGGGCACTGATTTGCCATGTTGAGAATAGCAGAAATGGATGCAATGACCTATCCATTTAGAAATAGTCTGTTTTGAGATAGCCTTTCCTTGTGATCCCGTAGCATATGACACTAAAAGTTGCTCAGTCTTTCTGAAGGCTTTAGTTCTGTCCAAGTAGAAGCGTAGCTGCCTGTGCATGTCCAAAGAATGCAGAATTTTCTCACCCTTGTTCTGTGGATTTGGATAAAAGGTAGGCAAGTGAATGGTTTAGTTGAGGGCCACACTGGACACCACTTTTGGCATAAATGTAGGGTTTGTCCTCAGAGAAACCCTGTCTGGATGAAAAATGAGGAAAGGTTCCACAGACATAAGGGCTTGTAACTCCGAGACTCGCCTTGCAGAGGTTATTGCTAGGAGCAGAGCTGTTTTCCAGGATAAGAATTTTATATCTGCTGTTGATGCTGGCTCGAAAGGAGGCAGTGTGAGTTTTTCCAAAACATAATTGAGGTCCCAGGCTGGAATTGGTGCTCTCCTTGGCGGCCTAATGTTTTTGGCCCCTCTGACGTACTGCCTTATTAAGGGATGAGAAAAGATAGGTGGTTCCGCATTGTAATGGGCTGAAATGGCAGAGGCATGAATCTTAATTGATGAGAAAGAAAGGCCTTTGTTCAGCATCTCAGTTAGGTATTGTAAAATCTGTGGGATATTTGGTACAGACGTGTCAATGCCTTGTTCCTGGTTCCAAGCACAGAATCTCTTCCATTTCTCTGCATAAGATTTTCTGGTACTGGGCCTCCTGGCCTCCAAGATAACATCCAAGACAGCTTTTGAAAGAGGAGTACTCTGAATGGCTACATTATCCGCCATGCTGCCAGATTTAGGGTCCTGAGTTGGCTGTGCAGGATCTGATTGTTTTGTTGGGTCAGCAAGTGAGAATTTTGAGGCAATATCCATGCTGAACCTTGAGACAAGCTCTTTAGGATTGGGTACCAGTGCTGGCATGGCCAGTCTGGTGCAATCAATATCATTTTTGGCTTCTCTTGTCTGACCTTTAGGAGTACCCTGGGAAGGAGAGGTAGTGGAGGAAAGGCATATACTGCTAGATTTTTCCAGCTGAAGAATAGGGCGTCCACTTTCCATGCTTGTTTGTGATAATTCCTTGTGCAAAATCTCTGCAATTGGAAGTTGTGAGGGGAGGCAAATAGATTTATGTCTGGGCCTCCCCATTTCCTTATTATCATGCTGAATACTTGTGGATCTAGCTTCCATTCCTGGGGATCCATGAGGTTTCTGCTTAGATCGTCTGCCAGAGTATTTGTTTTTCCTGGCAGGAATTGTGCTTGCAGGTGAACTTGAAAAGCCAATGCTGTGTCCCATAAGGTCATTGCTTGTCTGCAGAGGGGGTAGGAATGTGTATCTCCCTGCTTGTTTATGTACCACATGACCGTAGTATTGTCTGACTTTATCAGTAACTGTCCTGTATGAAGCAGGTCCTTGAAAGCTGTCAGGGCATTTTGAACAGCTAGCATCTCTTTTTGATTGATGTGAAGATGCATCTGGTTTGCAGGCCATGTGCCCTGAATACATTTTCCTGCCATATGGGCCCCCCAGGCATAATCTGATGCATCCGTTGTCAGTGTTTGCCTGGCTGTGGGTAGACTGAATGGCAGACCCTTGTTGTGGTGACAGGCTTTTGCCCACCATCGTAACTCCTGCTGTAGGCAGGGAATGAGTGCAATTACTGTCTCCAGGCTGTGGCAATGCTGAGTCCAAACACTTTTTAGATACCATTGTAGTTTCCTCATATGCAGTCTGGCATATGGAATTAGTAGAATTCAGGATGTCATGAAATCCAAAGCCTGCAGGATATTCCTTGCAGATAAGTGGGATTTTGTTAATAATTTCTTGAAGTAAGTAGTCAGATGCTTTTGTTTGTCTGGCATGAGATAAGCCATCTGGGCAGTTGTATTTAAGCTTGCACCGAGGAATATTATCTCTTGAGAGGGCACTAGTTTTGATTTCTTTTCGTTTACTGTGTACCCTAGGCCAATTGCTAATCTTTTTACAAATGCCAGATGCTGTAGAAGAATATCTTTGTTCTCTGCTTGAATTAGGCAGTCATCCAAGTAGGGATATATTTGAATTCCTTTTTGTCTGCAAAACGCAATTACTGGTTCCAGGCATTTTGTGAAGACCCTGGGCGCAGTAGATAAGCCAAAGGGCAGTGCAGAGAATTGGTAATGCATTGAGCCAGCTATGAATCTGAGGTATCTTCTGCAAGATTGTCTGATTGGGACATGCAGGTATGCCTCCTTTAGGTCCAAAGTTACAAGCCAAGCCTTCTTGCCCAGCATGGGCAGTAGCTGCTGTAGAGTCAACATCTTGAATTTTGGAACTTTCAGAAACGTATTTAGTATGGACAGGTCCAGTATTGGTCTCCAGGTTTTGTCCTTTCTGGGTACTAGGAAAAGTCTGGAGTAAAATCCTTGTCCCTGCTCGTGTTGTGGTACTTGCTGAATGGCTCTCATGTCCATGAGGGCTGTAATTTGTTTTTGTGCCTCTGCCCACTGATTGTGTGGCAGGTCTGGCATACTTTTTGACCTTGGTAGAGTGTGAAAGTGGAACCGGTAGCCTTGGGACACTATGTTCAGGACCCATTTGTCTTGGGTAACCATTTGCCAATTTGATGAAAAAAGTGCTAGTTTTCCCCCTAAGGGGGCTGCCAAAAGAAAAGTGCTTGGATCTGGTAGAGGAAAGTCATTGGGACTGTTTCCTGTAAGGCTGTGATTTGTCTTCTCTGCTTTTGGGGGTAGGAGCACCCCATTGTTTAAGCCTGTATGTGCCTTGGGGCTGAGATCTGCCTCTGGGATGCCTGTATCTGCCTCTTTGCAGCCTGTCTGACACTGGAAAGGACCAATTCTTTGAAGGCCAGTTCCTGCTAAACCTGGGTGGCTGTACCTGTAAGAAATCCTTGACTGTCTGCATGGATTTGGCTTTATCCTCCATTTTTTTCAACACTTCTTCTGCTTTAGTACCAAACAAAGTATCATGCTGTAAAGGTGCATCTAGTAATTTTGCTTTAACATGATCAGGCAGATTCTGTTCCTTTAACCAAACATGCCTTCTAATAACAGTACCTGTAACAGCGGCCCTGCAAGAGGCCTCCTGTGAATCATAAGCACATTGCAATGTATGCCTCCCCACTTGTTCAGCTGCATGCAACAAATCCAGCAATTCCTTGTTTTCTGTACTTTCAGTGTTTGTCAACAATTTCTGTTTAAGCAGTGACATTAAATATTGCTGATACTTAGGCATATGAAATTGACAATTTAAAGTCCTTACAGCCAGGGTAGCAGAGGTGTAGACTTTTTTCCTCCATCTGTCTAGAGCCCTAGAATCCCTATCAGAGGGGGCAGAGTTTTTTGCAGAGGAAGCTTTGACCCCATTGGGACCCTGAGATATAGTTTCTGGGTCAGCAGCGGGGTTTTTATATAGACATTTATGGGAATCCAGGACCCTGTAGTATCTGTTTGGCTTAGCAGGTGCAGGGGGTAAAGAGTTAGGGGACAGGCCGGACTCTGAAAATACATCATCTACAATGTCTAGAATAGGTGGAATAGCAAGGGGTCTGTGCTGAGGAAGTAGCAGAAAGTCCCTGAGCCTTTTCGTAGATTCAGAATAATCTTGGCTCTCCAAGTGGAAATGCTTCCTCATGGTATGCAGGGTTTCCCCAAAAGAATAATCCTCAGGAGGAGAGGCTGAAGGAATGGATTTTTCAGCATCAGAATCCTCATAGGGAAGCATGGAGTAATCCTGTTCAGAAGAGGAATCAGAGGAAATAGAAACCTGATCAGAAGAAATATATTCTGTCTCTTGCCTAGGCCTCTTATCAGGAGGGGGATGGGAGCCCCTGATCAAAGTAATTAGGTCTTCAGCCATTTTGAACATCTGATTTTTAGGCATGGAAGTCTGAGCAGGAGAATGCTGTACTTGTTTCTTTGTCTTTAGAGCTGCTTTAGTCTTTGTCTTTGAAGCTGAAGATGGCTTAATATATAGTTGTGTAGGTCTGAAGACACCCTCAGAAGCTGATGCCTGCTCATCGGCTCCGGACCCATCTGAGGGAATGGTTTCCGAGTGTCCAATACCTTGAGTATCCAGAGGCCCAGTCAGCTCCACGTGGGAGTTGGAAGCGGCCTGTGGCTCTGAGGTAGCGGGCGCCAGGGGCTGCGAAAGCGCCTCACTGAGAACCGGCGACTGGACTAGCAGAGGCCTCGTCATCGGTTTTGGACCTCGGATGACTATCCTTTTCCTTGTCCTTGCATTTTTTGTAAACTCCGGTTGTTGGCTGGTCCGATGGCATTATATAAGTAAATCTTTGGCCAAAGTAATGAAATGCAAAATTGAACCGACGCTTAATAGTGCGTTGGTTGAATCTAGCACAAAACCGACAGCTAGCAATGTTGTGATCAGGGCCTAGGCAAGGAATACAGTAAGAGTGAAAGTCCTTATGAGGTATTTGCTTCCCACAAAAAATACAATTGTTAACCTTTTCTGACATCGGACTGGAGCAAGAAAAAAGTTTCCCCAACGGGGTACTTAGCTTTAATGAAGACTTTGGTTCTGAAATTCGAATTTGAATATCTCAGGAGTCGGCCAACCGGCACTTGCGAACTGCTTTTGCTTCGAGCACCGCGCGGCAAGAAAGACTGAAGAAAATGGCGTCGGCTGCATCTTTTATACCCCTGGCGCACTGACGTCAGGGAAGTGGCGACAGCAACCGACGCCGGACCTCGACTTTGGAATTCTGGCCGACTGAGGGTAGCTTGCCAGCAGGATAACCCAAGAGTAATGACTGCAACAGTGAAACACGATGAACATCATACTGATACATTCATTTATTGTTAAGAAGACTGCCTTACCTTGAGCCTGCAGCAGTTGTGTGGATGGTGCTTGAGGGCTGCCTATGTTGGATACATGCAGTACACTGCCTATACATGGTAAGTTACAGGTAGTGTGATGTGTGTGTCATCCCTTTTTACTGTGTGTGTGAGTCAAGAGAGGTGTCAGTCCCTGGGTGTCTACAGTGTCAGTGTGTGTGCTATGCGTTGCTTCTTTGCCAAGGCCAGACCATACTGGGCATGCCTCTATCTGCCTACAGGGGCTGGCTCAGGGGGCTCCTCATCCGAGTCCCTCTGTGCCTGTGGGGACCTTGGCAATGGTGGGGGGCTGCGTGGCCCTTCCCCGTCCTGTTCCTGCTGCAGCTGTTTCTGCAGGATCATATTGTGTAGCATGGCACATACTATGAACATGTGTGCACATGTGAGTGGAGAGTACTTCAAGGCTCCACCAGATATGTATTCACAGCGGAACTGTGACTTGAGCATCCCAAACTCACACTCTATAATGATCCTGGTTTGTGTGTGTGCCTCATTATGGCATTATTGCATGGGTGTGTGTGCATTTCTGATGGGTGTCATTATCCACGGCTCCAGTACATAGCCAGCATCCCCCACAAGATGCCCATACGTGATGTCCCCCTTTGGCAAATCCCTGATACAGTTGTGAGGAATATCAGATGTGGGAGTCGTGATAGCTTCCAGGGCTGCCAGCACTCACATTCATGGGGGGCCCTGTCGAAGGCCAACAATATCGAAGCTGATATTGTCGGCACCAAAATGTTGAAAGCAAAATTCATTGCGAGTGTACATGGAAATCTCTGTAAGGGGAGATTTCCATTTACTGCAATGTAGTGCGATCTCAGAGTTGGTATATTTAAGTAGCAGGGGGTGTGGGGGGTGCAGGGGGCTTGACCCCCTGCATAGAGCAATTTCTGTTGTGTTTGGGTGGGTTTTTTGTGTGTGTGTTCAATGTTCGGGGGTTTCGACATTTTCGTGTCGATTATTATGCTGTCGACAGTTTGAGTTTTTGACAACGTAATATAAACGCCATTCATGATAATGCCCTGGGCATTGCACACGACCTGGCAGTTGATGCAGGGGAAGCCTTTGCAGTTTATGTGGTGCTTTGATGTGGATATGCATGCAGTCTATGGCACCCAGTACCTCCGGGTATTCAGCTACATGGTGGGAGAGGCACATATTGCTGGTCAATTCCTAATGGGTGTTGGGGAAGTATATGTGGTCACGAGCATTTGGTAGCATGGCATCCACGAACTGGTAGAGTACTCTGGATGCAGATGCCTGTGACACCCCCATGATATCCCCAGTAGGTCTTTGGAAAGTACCTATAGCTAGTATTCTTAAGGCTACACATACCTTAGTATCCACTGGGATGGGTTTCCCTCTGTTGGCTCTGGATCTGAGGTAAGGCAGGCACAGCTTACTGAGTTGCTGAAATATGTCCCTGTCCACCCTGTAGCTCTCTACTATCTCCAGATCATGTAGCCCCTGGTAAGTTACCCTGGGTCTGAACACTCTTCTCCTCCTCCTGGGTATGGGGCGGTTGTCAGCATTATCCTCCTCTCAGCCCTCAGCCTCTGGCACATATTGATGGATCAAAGCAATGGCAGCCCCTAACATTTTTCCAGTTAAGATTTCCCCACATGTACACACCAATTTTGCAGAGTTTGTGGGACAAACCAGACAGTAAGGTGTTTCCATACTATATACTGTGGTGCTACAGATGCTGCCTGTATGATTGGGTCACTATAATACATTGAAGTTGCCACTTATATTACTCATGGCTTTGATTGGCCACTCTGAGTGTTAGAGGCATTACTGGTAATTTGTGCGTAATTGCCTTTATTCTGCTGTTGCCTTTTTTTTTGTTTTACTTACATCTCCTCCCACTTTCAGCTATGCAGCCACCTGCTAGCTATATTTTTATGTGCTTTGCCTGCCCATTGTAGGTTGCAAGGATCTCATATTACTGATTTCTACTTCAATTTTCCTTTATTGTGCTGGTGCCCTTTATTTATTTATTTTTTTACATCTCCTCCCATTTTCAGCTATGCAGCCACCTGCCAGCTATATTATTGTGTGCTTTACCTGGCCCATTGTGAGTTGCAGAAGTCCCATATTAGTGATTTCTGCTTTATTTCTCCTTTATTGTGCTGTTGCCCTTTATTTATTTATTTTTTTACATCTCCTCCCGTTTTCAGCTATGCAGCCACATGCCAGCTGTATTAATGAGTGCTTTCAATGGCCCATTGTGTTTTGAAGTATCCCATATTGCTGTTTGTACTGCATTTCCCATGTTCTGCTATTGCCTTTTACTTTCCCAATGTCCTTTATGTTTAATCCCGTTGCACCTCCCAGACCCGTTTAGCTAGTGTAAACAGCAATAAATGGCCCTCCCCTGGCCGTGAACACGTTCCTCAGTTCATGGAATAAGAGTAAACAGCCTCAGACACACCCCCTTGCTTAGCTGTGCTTAGCTAAGCAGACACCAGCCAACAGAGCTCCAGTGTGCTTACAGCAAGCATGACACACCCCCTTTTCATGTTACTTGCTCCTCCTGCCTACACTATCATGTTAGAGCACCTACATGGTTAGGTGCAGTCTGACACTTAGAAGAAATTTGTGATTCAGTATCAGTCCCCTCATTAACATACCCCACTACCTTCAGCCCTAGTTACTGCACTACACACGAGCCTTCCCCCTTAGCAACCACTGCTCCCAGACATTGTTTACTTTCTGCATGCCATTGTCTATAATGGAAAAATGCAGACTTTCCTACTTTTCATGTTTTAACCCTTCTTTTTACATTTTCCCCCACTAGTGTACCGTTGCCCATCCACTCAATGGCTGAAATTGGCCATCAAAAATAAAACTTTATATATTTTTTCTTTGAAGCAGTTTTGCATGCCAATGGCCATATATTTGGCCATTGGCATGCATAACCGCTCTAATACATGCTTTATTGAGTGCTGAAATGCCTCCGTTGTGTAATTTGCAGAAATGTATTCGGTTAGTAAACAAATATATTTTTGCACCTGTTCCAGCACAGAGACCTGCCGACTTCCTGGATCACTAGATCAGCTCATTTGCATGTTTTTCACTAGCAAATGAGCTGATTAGCATCTGGCATGGCTTTCTGTGCTGGAACAGTATAGGGCCGCTTTTGCACGTCAAAACGGCACGTACCTGGATCGCTCGGCGGCCATTTTCCATGCAGGAGCAGTTACACTGTTCCTGCATGGTAAATCGCTGTTAATGAATTCCGGGGCATATTTTGATCCTATTCTACTTAAAAGCATGCAGATGAACATAAGCATATGATATGACATTTGATCCACTATGCTAAAGCAATTGTGATTGGATCTTAGGCGTTCCAGACAATTTACTATAGGATGAAATTATGTTTGTGTTTTTAATTTGGAGACAAGACTGAAACTGATTTTCAGTGTGAGAGAAGATATGAAAAAAAAAAGTTATTTGATTTTATCCCTATAACCTATCCACAGTTCAGACATTTGCGTAAGCTGTTAAATTACTTGCAGATATAGACTTGTTAATGTGAGTTTCAATAAACTGTCTACAAAGAAAAGTGCAGTACACTAAAAAGAGTGAGCTCTTATTATTTGGTGGTGGTGAAGTGGGCAGATAAAAGTGGTTCAAAACACTTTGTTATATTGTTATTCTTAATGAGTAGTTCCGCGATTAAATATATTATAGGTTAATGGGCTATAAAATGTTGGAACAATGTAAATTGGAGGCACATTTGGTTTTGCTGGATAACATTGAAACTGGCATAACGGGTATAGCAACACATTAAAGTAGTGTGCCTTGTTACTCTTCCAAAGGGCCTTCATGGGAAAATCCTCAAATTCTGGTATAACCACAGGGTTTTCAATTATGTTTGCAGTAAGAGTGTTAACAGAACCCGTATCAAAATTTATAGACTGAAAAAGTAGATCTCATCTGGTGATAGTTTGAGCTCATCACAAAGACACTATTGTTGAGGATATTCAAATAAACCTAGAATGTTCTGGATGTATATTAGAAGTTAATCATCATATACATTTATTAGATCTGCAACAAAACATAAGGCAGTAAAAGACTGGCTAGAAGAAATTCATATTTAGAGTGAAACAGCTAATATTCTTCTTTAGAAATTTTGAAACAGATTCCTACTAATGGTATGTTCTTAGCCCCTAATAAGTTACATCATCAGACAAGAGTTACAGCCCTAGGAGTCACTGCAGACCCCATTTATGTAGACCTCAACATGGGATGATGGGAAGGACATCATATCTTGGATGATATTATGATATGGACTCAGTTTGGCTGTATGGTCTCTTTCCCTCCTTCCTCTCTTCATCTTCTTCTTCCCACAGCATCCTTTAGATAACAGCAGTGGCCAGCATGGAGAGACAGCAGTTAGTCTTCCCTTCTACTGTCAGCCTTCTAGCATTTGGCATCCTAAGGCAGTGCAATAACTGCCACATCCTCACTGAAAACAAACTCTTGCTCAGCCAAACTGATAGCATCTGCAAAAGATGTAAACACATAGCTGATTTGCAGGCAGCTCTCTCAACCCCCCCCTCCCCACACACACACATACAGTGAGCATCATAGTGTTGCACCTCCCCTCACAGAAATGTAACATCCTCGTGATAGTAGCTCACAAAAGTCATATGCTGAAGCCATTAAGAAATCACTACCTAAGCCTTGTAGAAGTAGGCAATAACCCCCCCAATACATCTGCTTTATGTGCCCCTTCATCAACATGTCACAAATAACAAAGCACCCCTGAGTCTAACAAGAATAATCAGCTTCTAGAAACATCCTAGTAATTGGTCACTCCAATGTTAGCACAGTGATTTCATACTCACCAGACTGAACAAGGATAAGGTTGGAGTTAGCTGTGTCTCAGCAGCCAGGATTGTTGGTGTTTCAAGAGCCCTTAAAACATACTCCTCTACTCACAGTTCAAGCTGAAGTGAACAGTCTGGCATAGAAACTCATGAAAGACATGCAGAAAGACTTTTGGAACTTGATACAAATGCTTCTGTCAAGGATAAGACTCTTATCAACATAATCACAAAGTGATGCCCACTTTAAAAAAAAAACGGTAACTGGTTTCAATAACTGGCTAAGTAATTGGTGTAATTTAGGGGGATGGGATCCAATATGTGTCTCAGACAAGATGACTGATAATGCTACCTCCTTTGCCAAGGATAGTCATTACCTCTTGTTTAAGGCGTCTACATACTGGACAAAGGTTTTGCTACCCCCATTGTGCCACTTTGTAGGTAGAGTTCATCTAATGGACAACCCCAGTAGATTAGAAAACATAAAGGTGGCCCTTCTCAGTGACAAGAGTATAAATAACAAACTGCCTGATTTGGCAGCACTTCTGCAACTGAAACAAATCCATGTTTGTGTACTTAGTGAGACATAGTTCAAATGTAATGAGAGCACCCATTCTGTGCCTGGGTTCTGTACCTAAGACAGCACCCCTTCTGTGCCTGGAATCTGTGCCTGTGACAGCATCACCTCTGAGCCTGTGTTCTATACCTAAGATAGCACCACCTCTGTGTCTGGGTTCAGTGCCTATGACAGCATCCCTTCTGTACCTGGGTTCTATGCCTATCACTCCTTCAAGCCACTGTAATGTCAACATCCACCAGGGATTTCATCTCTTCCAAAGTGATGTCACAGTGACCCTCCAAGTGAGCTGACTGAACTCCAGTTTACACTAGGTAGGTCAGACCTTCATCTTGCAGCTTGCTACATGTCCACTTCCATGGCCCCACATGACCATGATAACTTCCCCAAATTTATAGAAAATACCCCTATTATAGCCGGACTTCTACTGCTCTGTGACTTCAACTAGCCTCCATAGATTGGAGTGCTTATATTAAATTATAGTAATAATGTTTATGCACACTGTTTCTTAGACTGGGTGAGCAACAATTACCTGGAGCAAATTGTCCATAACCCCAGAAGGAACAGAAGTGTCCTAGAAATAGTTCTTACAAATTCTGGTCTGATCCCTGCTCATGGTTGGTCCCTCACTTGTAAAGTCTGGTCATCAAGTGGTTAACCTTACCCTCAAAACAGCCTCTCTCATTGTTGCCATAAGCAACCCTCTTTAGAGATTTCAAAAAAGCTAACCTTTTACAATTGTATGACAAAATCACAAAATTCTCCCACTAAACCCAAAATGGAACTGGGATATGCAGTCACCTATGCTAAGGATCTTTAAGCTTTTTTTGATAAATGCTTTGATAGGGTTGTCCCAGCCAGGACCAATTACAGTGGCAAATTCAAAAACAAACCTCCAGTGTGGTTAGTAGCTATAAATAAACTTTACAATAGAAACAAGAAACTGATTAGATTACCTTGTAAGGCCGCAGTCTCATCACAATGAGAATATAAAATGCCTCACAAAGAAACTGAAGGCAGCTATTAAGACCAGCAAAACTTCCCACAAACATAGCCTTGCTTTTAAGGCTAAGGATTTTATTTTATTTTATTTAGCATTTGTTGACCAGGAAAGTCCGACTAGGTTCCACAGATCCTGTTTTCATCAGAGGCCCGGGGAGAAATGCTCCATACGCATGTCTTTAGAATGTGGGAGGAAACCGGAGTACCTAGAGGAAACCCACGCGAATGCAGGGGGAACATGCAAACTCCACACAGAAGGCACCCCCGCCGAGAATTGAACCAGAGAACCTCTTGCTGTGAGGCAACAGCGTTAACTGCTGCACCACTGTGCCACCCATAATAATAATAACGATAATTATAAGTTCTTCTTCAACTATATTTGAAAACTAAAGAATAATTCACATCACTGCTCAGAACTTATTTATAATGGCACCTCCTATTCAAATCCTAATGACATTACCAAAATAATGGCTAACAAATTTACTGCAAATTTCTCCTATGAAGCTATCATCCTCACCTCAAACATATCAGTCACTGTCTTCCACTACCTCCAAGGACCGTATCTTTAAAGAATTCTCCAAGACCAAAAATACTTCTTCAAAGGGTCAAACAACCTTCTGTTGTCCTATAAACAATGTCAAGCAGGCCCTTGCTGATTCCTTCCTTAAGCTGTTTAGCCTAGGTCTTGCCACAGGCTATATTCCTGTTCAATAGTGCACCACAGTGGTGATGCCCCTTCATAAAGGTGGTCCCACCACTGACCCAAAAACTATAGACCCATCAGCCTTACTAGCCTCATCTGCATAACCACGGAATGAATCACCACTGACTTCATAATCAAAGACATTAAGAATTTAATCAGGCTTGACCCTGAACAATTCAGATTAGTTAAGGGTAGGTCATGCCTCATTAATCTTGTAAACATCTTTGTTAAGATCATGTAGGCCATGAGCAATGGTCACAGTGGTCATACTACCTACCTGGACCTAGCAAAAACATTTGATACCACACAATAAGTGGCGTAAGCCACAATAATTTGGGCTAGGCTTATAAATGCCTTAGGGCAGATAGCCTAGTATAAACCTATGAACCTATGAACCTATGAACAACAAAATGGGATCATAAACAAGTTAATTGCCTTAATAGCCTTAAACAAAACTCCCTGTGCATTAAGATGGATGGCAAACTAACACAAAGAAAAGACATATGTTATCTGGGTCAGTGTCACATCCTCAGCTAAGGAAAAGGTGACCAGTAGCATTACACAGTGGTACATTTTGGGCACTCTCCTTTTAGCTGGCATTTATTTCTCTGATCTAAACACTGACAACAACAGTCAATGGTGGACTAAATTCACAGATGACTGCAAGCTGGGTGTCACACTGACAAATCAACAAATTATACAAATTCTCTTCAAGCAGAACTATCATGCTTTAAAACATGGAACACTGAGAAAGGGCTCAGACTAACTGCTAAAAAATAAAGTACTGTTGCCTTTCAGTAAACAACAAACAGCTAATGCCAACTGTATCAATGCCCCCCAGTGCACACACTTTGAGTTTATCATTATAGTCTGGTAGCTGATGCAGAGGACCAGTGTACTAAAGCCTGGGTGTCTTCTTCTCACATCATATGTCCGACATATGACCAAAGCTCAAGAGATGAAGGAGGTAAATAAGTGACAATGAGGTGTAAATTTTCATCAGGAATTTCTTGTGCCAGACAGCAGAATGAATACTAAAGCAGAAATGAGGTAAACTATACACACAAATATAAGCTATATACATGCCAACAGGAAGGAAAGAAAGAATGACAACGCTGCCCACCCTGGCCAAGGATAAGAAAAGAAAGCAACAAGGGAGAAAGTGGGTGGGATGTAATACTGCAACAGTGATCAGATGGACATCTATTGCTATGAAAAGTTCTTACACAGCTGTACTGTGTCCTTCCTTAGATTATTGCTTCAGTATTACGAACAGGTGGGGTGATTCCCAAAGCTGCCTTATTGTAGAGGGAGATAGTTTGAGTAGCTGAGCTGAGGTGTAAGATTCCTTGAAAGATGAAGCTATCAAAACCAACATTAGCCCTGGAAAAACACTAAGTTTAGCATGTTTGGTAAAGGTGTGGATAGAACACCAAGTAGTTGCTTCTAGAACGGATTTAGAATCCAGATCATTGAAAAATGCTATAGAAGCATCTGCTCTAGTGGAATGGGCTTTTAGTAGACCTGAGATGCTATATAAGCATCTGCTCTAGTGGAATGGGTTTTTAGTAGACCTGAGATGCTACAGAAGCATCTGCTCTAGTGGAATGGGCTTTTAGCAGACCTGAAATGCTACAGAAGCATCTGCTCTAGTGGAGTGGGCTTTTACTAGACCTGAGATGCTATAGAAGCATCTGCTCTAGTGGAATGGGCTTTTAGTAGACCCGAGATGCTATACAAGTATCTGCTCTAGTGGAATGGGCTTTTAGTAGACCTGAGATGCTATAGAAGCATCTGCTCTAGTGGAATGGGCTTTTAGTAGACCCGAGATGCTATAGAAGCATCTGCTCTAGTGGAATGGGCTTTTAATAGACCCGAGATGCTATAGAAGCATCTGCTCTAGTGGAATGGGCTTTTAGTAGACCTGAGATGCTATAGAAGCATCTGCTCTAGTGGAACGGGCTTTTAGTAGACCTGAGATGCTATAGCAGCATCTGCTCTAGTGGAATGGGTTTTTAGTAGACCTGAGATGCTACAGAAGCATCTGCTCTAGTGGAATGGGCTTTTAGTAGACCTGAAATGCTACAGAAGCATCTGCTCTAGTGGAGTGGGCTTTTACTAGACCTGAGATGCTATAGAAGCATCTGCTCTAGTGGAATGGGCTTTTAGTAGACCCGAGATGCTATACAAGTATCTGCTCTAGTGGAATGGGCTTTTAGTAGACCCGAGATGCTATAGAAGCATCTGCTCTAGTGGAATGGGCTTTTAGTAGACCCGAGATGCTATAGAAGCATCTGCTCTAGTGGAATGGGCTTTTAATAGACCCGAGATACTATAGAAGCATCTGCTCTAGTGGAATGGGCTTTTAGTAGACCTGAGATGCTATAGAAGCATCTGCTCTAGTGGAATGGGCTTTTAGTAGACCTGAGATGCTATAGCAGCATCTGCTCTAGTGGAATGGGCTTTTAGTAGACCTGAGATGCTATAGCAGCATCTGCTCTAGTGGAATGGGCTTTTAGTAGACCCGGGATGCTACAGAAGCATCTGCTCTAGTGGAATGGGCTTTTAGTAGACCCGAGATGCGATAGCAGCATCTGCTCTAGTGGAATGGGCTTTTAGTAGACCTGAGATGCTATAGCAGCATCTGCTCTAGTGGAATGGGCTTTTACTAGACCTGAGATGCTATAGCAGCATCTGCTCTAGTGGAATGGGCTTTTAGTAGACCTGAGATGCTATAGCAGCATCTGCTCTAGTGGAATGGGCTTTTAGTAGACCTGAGATGCTATAGCAGCATCTGCTCTAGTGGAATGGGCTTTTAGTAGACCTGAGATGCTATAAAAGCATCTGCTCTAGTGGAATGGGCTTTTAGTAGACCTGAGATGTTATAGAAGCATCTGCTCTAGTGGAATGGGCTTTTAGTAGACCTGAGATGCTATAGAAGCATATGCTCTAGTGGAATGGGCTTTTAGTAGTCCTGAGATGTTATAGAAGCATCTGCTCTAATGGAATGGGCTTTTAGTAGACCTGAGATGCTATAGAACCATCTGCTCTAGTGGAATGGGCTTTTAGTAGACCTGAGATGCTATAGCAGCATCTGCTCTAGTGGAATTGGCTTTTAGTAGACCTGAGATGCTATAGAAGCATCTGCTCTAGTGGAATGGGCTTTTACTAGACCTGAGATGCTATAGAAGCATCTGCTCTATTGGAATGGGCTTTTAGTAGACCTGAGATGCTATAGAAGCATCTGCTCTAGTGGAATGGGCTTTTAGTAGACCTGAGATGCTATAGAGAATGTGCTTTTAGTAGACCTGAGATGCTATAGAAGCATCTGCTCTAGTGGAATGGGCTTTTAGTAGACCTGAGATGCTATAGAAGCATCTGCTCTAGTGGAATGGGCTTTTAGTAGACCTGAGATGCTATAGAAGCATCTGCTCTAGTGGAATGGGCTTTTAGTAGACCTGAGATGCTATAGAAACATCTGCTCTAGTGGAATGGGCTTTTAGTAGACCTGGGATGCTATAGAAGCATCTGCTCTAGTGGAATGGGCTTTTAGTAGACCTGAGATGCTATAGAAGCATCTGCTCTAGTGGAATGGGCTTTTAGTAGACCTGAGATGCTATAGCAGTATCTGCTCTAGTGGAATGGGCTTTTAGTAGACCTGAGATGCTATAGCAGCATCTGCTCTAGTGGAATGGGCTTTTAGTAGACCTGAGATGCTATAGCAGCATCTGCTCTAGTGGAATGGGCTTTTAGTAGACCCGGGATGCTATAGAAGCATCTGCTCTAGTGGAATGGGCTTTTAGTAGACCCGAGATGCGATAGCAGCATCTGCTCTAGTGGAATGGGCTTTTAGTAGACCTGAGATGCTATAGCAGCATCTGCTCTAGTGGAATGGGCTTTTAGTAGACCTGAGATGCTATAGCAGCATCCGCTCTAGTGGAATGGGCTTTTAGTAGACCTGAGATGCTATAGCAGCATCTGCTCTAGTGGAATGGGCTTTTAGTAGACCTGAGATGCTATAGCAGCATCTGCTCTAGTGGAATGGGCTTTTAGTAGACCTGAGATGCTATAAAAGCATCTGCTCTAGTGGAATGGGCTTTTAGTAGACCTGAGATGTTATAGAAGCATCTGCTCTAGTGGAATGGGCTTTTAGTAGACCTGAGATGCTATAGAAGCATATGCTCTAGTGGAATGGGCTTTTAGTAGACCTGAGATGTTATAGAAGCATCTGCTCTAGTGGAATGGGCTTTTAGTAGACCTGAGATGCTATAGAACCATCTGCTCTAGTGGAATGGGCTTTTAGTAGACCTGAGATGCTATAGCAGCATCTGCTCTAGTGGAATTGGCTTTTAGTAGACCTGAGATGCTATAGAAGCATCTGCTCTAGTGGAATGGGCTTTTACTAGACCTGAGATGCTATAGAAGCATCTGCTCTATTGGAATGGGCTTTTAGTAGACCTGAGATGCTATAGAAGCATCTGCTCTAGTGGAATGGGCTTTTAGTAGACCTGAGATGCTATAGAAGCATCTGCTCTAGTGGAATGGGCTTTTAGTAGACCTGAGATGCTATAGAAGCATCTGCTCTAGTGGAATGGGCTTTTAGTAGACCTGAGATGCTATAGAAACATCTGCTGTAGTGGAATGGGCTTTTAGTAGACCTGAGATGCTATAGAAGCATCTGCTCTAGTGGAATGGGCTTTTAGTAGACCTGAGATGCTATAGAAGCATCTGCTCTAGTGGAATGGGCTTTTAGTAGACCTGAGATGCTATAGCAGTATCTGCTCTAGTGGAATGGGCTTTTAGTAGACCTGAGATGCTATAGCAGCATCTGCTCTAGTGGAATGGGCTTTTAGTAGACCTGAGATGCTATAGCAGCATCTGCTCTAGTGGAATGGGCTTTTGGTAGACCTGAGATGCTATAGCAGCTTCTGCTCTAGTGGTATGGGCTTTTAGTAGACCTGAGATGCTAAAGAAGCATCTGCTCTAGTGGAATGGGCTTTTACTAGACCTGAGATGCTATAGAAGCATCTGCT